>NW_028243380.1:0-72364 GCF_964263255.1 Lissotriton vulgaris
TGAGTGATAACAAACCTTGAGCCGGGGATCTGGTGATTCTTGAAGACCTGTGGGGGCACAATTTGGTGTCATGGGGACCTACGGCATGTTGCAGAGGAGGTCTGCATAGCTGCGGATGTGGCTTGTGACCACCTGTGCTCTCCCTAGCATATTCCTCTATTCAATCGTCTGCACCTCCCCACAATCAAATGAAGTGACTCTCCCAAGATATCTTGGTAAAAGCTTCAGGGTCGAAGACCTCAGAGAAAAAGCTGCAGGACATTTTTTTAAATAGAAATCCCCCGGATGAGAAGGTAGAAGGGATAGCAGCTCCAGGGCACCTGGCAAATATCATGTCTCGGCAGCCCATTAATGTCTGATTCATCTCCAGATATGCTAGTCCTGAGGGGGGGTAAGCAAGAAATTATTACGGGTCCTATCATGAGTTTGGCGGTGCGGGAGCGGACTGCCATGCCAGTAGCCCACTACTGCACCGCAAGACCTGTGGTCGGGTCGCCCAACAGATTATGAAATTCCTTGTCTCTGGGGGGCTGTTTTTGTCAAACTCCACGCTGCAGGATCCGGTCGTTGTACATATAACTCCACCTCCCTATCTCACCAACACGCCGATATTGATAATACAGCGAGTTCGAGTGATAGAGCGAGGGAATAAAAAGGAAACAAAACAAGGAGGGGACGGAAGGGGACAGCAGGGAAGGGATGGCTGTAAGACAAAAACAATAGGCATACAGGTTTTTAAGGTACACAGGTAAATCCTACTCTCATGTATTTCTCACTACGTGGAATAATGAGTTTTCACCTTTCCTGAAGAAGTGCGCTCCACTTCCTCCCTGTATATCAGATATGTTTAACTGCCACGATATTCCCTATGGAACAAAAACACCAGTTACTCCCAGATACCCCCAAGGTCATGTGTTAAATTTCTCTCTATTAAATTAGCACCTACCCCGCCTTGTGTGTGTCTGTGCTCAAAAGTAAACGTGTATCAATCAAGAAGTGTATCCAAAATAATAGTCTGTCTATTAAAAGACCAATCCTTTCTTTCAGGAATGAACAACCAAAATCCTCAATGGAAACGGTAAATCGTAGCTTCCCACTACAGACCTCCGCTCTCTAGTCCACAAGCACCAAGTTCACAGATTGTAAAGCTCCAAACACGGCAAGGTGTAGGCTTACCCCACTACCTTCCGCTTTGGCAATTTCCTTAACCGACACTAGTGCCTTTCTTCGTAACGGTAGAGCGCAGGGTAGTATTCCCCGCCACACTCCGCTCTCACTTGTTTATTTAGACAGTATCCCACAGCGCATGTATTGTGCTTCGCCGTGTAATGAACCACTTAGGAAGAAGCTGCCATTCAGTTCATGCAACGCGTTAAACAAACACGCGCTGCAATATAACTCACAGTACTGGTGCCTCTGTTTCTATCTCCGTTCGTCCTCGTAGGATTCCTCTCCTTCCGTAACCACCAGAAAGAAAACAGATCACTGGAACGCCAGGGCAAACCAAAATGCGCGACCCTCGCGCTACTCGTTAAAGACACGAGTAATCAAAATCCAAGGCGCGTTTCCTGCTCCACTCGCGCAGGACTCGTTTGCGAAAGGGAAACAAAACTCTCTCTGTCTCATGCAGGGAAAGACCAGCTCAGCACACAATCGATGGACCTCAATAGCACTGCTGTTACAAAATCACGAACAGTGTGGGAAGGGCCCACACTGCTTAAATAGTACCCCGCCCTCTCTCAAGGAATTCTGGGAGATGTAGTTCAGCTATTAGGTAGGCGCCTTTGACCAATCCTGACAGTATGTCCCCGTCCCTAGCGCCTTCTAGGGCCAGGTTTGGCTGGGAACCTCCTGTGAAAAGAACGTACCGCAGCAGGAGCATGCACATCAGAGCTAGGCTCCCAGGAATCATCTTCTGCGGTATACCCCTTCCATGACACTAGATACTTCAGTACTCCCTTGCTCCACTTGGAATCCCTAATACTTTTCACCTCGTATTCCACTCCCCCATCACATATCACTGGCGGAGGGGCCGCTCTGCGGGATGTAAGCACAGGCTTCAGCAACTGAACATGGAATACTGGGTGTATACGCAAGGCTCCTGGCAGTTTCAATTTGTATGTCACGGGATTCACCTGTTTCACAATGGGATAAGGGCCGATGTATCTCGGGTGGAACACACTGCGCAACTTAAACCTGATGTTCTTTGTAGACAGCCATACCTTATCACCCACCACATACTGACGACTCTCTATCCTGTGGCGATCCTCCCATTTCTTGTATACCTCCTTTGCTTTATTCAAATGTACTTGCACCCCCTTGTGTACCTTCCTCAACAACATGACCCTTTCCTTAACCGAAGGCTGGTCACTGATATCATCGGGAATGTCAATCGGCAAGGTATGAGCATCAAACCCAAAATTGGCCTTAAATGGAGACATCCCCGTTGAGCTGTGCCAAGAGTTATTGTAGGCCAATTCTGCCATCCACAAAAGATCCACCCAGGATTCGTGAGCCTCTTTAGAGAAGCATCGTAGATATTTCTTTAACGTCTGGTTCAAACGTTCTGTCTGCCCGTCTGTTTGGGGGTGGAAGCTGGTAGAGAGGTTTGACTCAATATCAAGGGCTCGACACCACATGCGCCAGAACCTCGCAATAAACTGTGGCCCTCTGTCCGACACTATCACTCTGGGAATACCGTGCAAACGGACCACATTGCTAGCCAACAGTTGGGCAGTTTGGCTGGCATTCAGAAGAGTTTTACACGGGATAAAGTGTCCCATTTTGGTGAGACTGTCTACGACCACCAATACTGCTGAAAATCCCTTATCCTCAGGAAGACCAGACACAAAATCCAGGCTGATATGCTGCCACGGTAGATGGGGGGTAGGCATTGGAATAAGTTTCCCCGCTTTCTTAGAGTTTGTACCCTTGGCTCGAGCACAAACATCACAGCTGGCCACCCACCCTGAAACATCCTTAATCAGAGTAGCCCACCAGAAATGTCTTTGGATGGTATCGAGAGTTTTCCGAATACCAGGGTGTCCCACCAATCCACTCTCATGACACCAGCCAAAAGCCTTCCTCTGTAGAGGTATCGAGGGCAAGAACAACCTATCCTGGAAGAAGGGCAACCCGTTTCTCACTTTTCTATTCACCATGCCATGAGCCCATGACCCCCAACCACCCGGATACTGATGACTTCTCACGTCATCCAAAAAGGTCTCTGCTCTCACCGCACACACCACTTTCCCTATAGGAATGATAGCCTGTTTCTCTTCCACGCATTCCCCTGGCATGGATTGTCTAGATAAGGCATCCGCCTTTCTATTTTCAGACCCCGGGCGAAAAGTGACTACGAAATTGTATTCTGCAAAAAAGAGTGTCCATCTCATCTGCCTTTGTGTTAAATGTCTGGCAGATGACATGAATTGCAGATTCTTATGGTCGGTGTAGACTGTGATGGTATGACGGGCCCCCCAGAGATATTGCCTCCATTCCTGAAATGCTCTCTTAATAGATAACAACTCTTTTTCCGCTATCGTATAATTGAGTTCAGCCGAACTCAATTTCTTTGACAGGAAGGCCACTGGGTGCAACTGCCCCGTACCTACATCCTTCTGAGATAACACCGCCCCGATAGCTTCATCCGACGCATCAGCCTCTACCACAAAAGGATGTTCCAAATTGGGATGAGACAGCACAGGGGCAGTAATAAATGATGACTTAAGAGTTTGGAAAGCTTCCCCTGCTTCAGGTGTCCACTCAAAAGGCACTCCTTTTCTCAAGAGTTTGGTAATGGGCACAGCCAGCAACGAAAAATGCAGGATAAAGCGCCGATAGTAATTCGCGAAGCCCAGAAAACTCTGGACCTCTCTCACATTCTTCGGTGCTGGCCAGTCCCTCACTGCTTCTACCTTGCGCTCCGACATTTGCAACCCCACTGGACTGATCATCACCCCCAAGAATTCCACACTGTATACACCAAACTCGCATTTACTGAGTTTCACGAAGAGACTGTGTTCTCTCAACTTAGTCAGTACCTTGCATACCTGCTCCACATGACTACTCTCGTCCATAGAATACACCAAGATGTCATCGATGTATACTACCACGAATAAGTCTATAAATTCTTTCAGAACATCATTGATTAGGAACTGAAACGCCGCAGGGGCATTACATAGCCCGAAGGGCATGACTAGATATTCATATAGTCCATACCGCGTCTTGAATGCCGTCTTCCACTCATCCCCCTCACGGATCCTGACCAAGTGATAGGCACCTCGCAAGTCCAAGCGAGTATAGATCACAGCCTCCCTCACTTGATCAATTAACACCGTAATGAGGGGGAGAGGGTACCGGTTACGAATGGTGTTTTTATTCAAAACGCGGTAGTCCACGCATGCCCTCAAATCACCATTCGCTTTTGCAATGAAAAAAAGAGGAGAGGTGGCTGGGGAACGTGAAGGTCTTATGAATCCTATGCTCTCATAGTGATCAATGTATTCCTTTAGATGCGCCGTTTCCGGAACAGACAAAGCATACACGCGACACGTAGGAATCACTGCCCCATCAACCAGATCAATTCTACAGTCGTAGGGTCTATGTGGCGGTAATTCCTCTGCTCTGCTTTCGCTAAAGACGTCCTGGAATTCTTCATATTGTTTCGGGAGCGTCACCTCCTTCTCAGCAGCAGTAGCCACCATAAACTGTAAGGCTAACACTGCTACAGGGGAATTCACATAAGGCACTAAATGTTCCTTGCAGAACCCTGAAGAGAAATGCACAGTGCGTGATTTCCAATCAATGGAGGGATTGTGGAAGGTAAACCAGGGCATCCCCAGAATTATCTCATACTGTGGGGCATCTATTATATTCAGCTCCACCCTTTCCACATGCCGTCCTTCTGACACTTCAATAGACAATTCCACTTCAGCTGTTTTTTCAGTTATTAAACCGGATTTAATGGGCTGCCCATCAACGGCCAAAACCTCCTCGGGGTTTCCTCTAGGTATTCTAGGGATCATCAAGCGAGCCACCAACCCATTGTCTATGAAGTTACCGGTAGCCCCTGAGTCCAACATGACCATTACTTGATGGGATTTTTTCTCGCACTCCAAGGTCATGACTAGCACCAGATGGGATTCTGTTTCCCCTATCCCCGAGGAAGATAGTGAGGTAAGTTTCCAATTGGGGGTCTCCTCCCTTTTTGGCGACAAAACCAATCCTTCGTCACTCTCTCTAGCCGTATTGGAAACCGCCACCCTTTGATTTTTGTTCCAGGCGTTCAGGGTCTTGGGCTTAGAAGGGCATTCCCTTACATAATGACCTTTCTTCCCGCAATACATACAAAGGCCTTGTACCCTTCTGCTTTCTCTTTCTGCTTTGGACAAAGCGGGTCGGATAGCTCCTATCTCCATTGGTTCTGCACCTGCTTCTGCGGAACCCAAAGCTCGGGAAGGAAAACTCACATTACGAGCATAACCCCTGTCCCACTTTCTCCGATCCCCACTCCGCTCTGTCAGCCTACCATCCAACCTCAATACCAAATTCACCATGTCAACATAAGTAGTGGGTTGAGGATCTATGTGTGCCACAGCGTCCTTCAATTCATCCCTCAATCCCTGATAAAACAGGGACATTCTTTTGCCCTCTGGCCATTCAGTTTCTGCAATTAAGCGATTGAACGTGGTTAGGTACGTAATCAGATCACTCCTACCCTGACGTAGGGACAATAACTCTTTGTCTGCGCTGAAATTAGTGGCCTTCCTGTCAAATACTTTTTCAAATTCGTCCCTAAAAGCGGTCCAATTTGACAACATGGCATCGTCTCCTTTTACCAGAGGGACTGCCCAATTGGCTGCGTCCCCCACCAAATAAGATATAGCAAACGCCACCCTGGAATGGTTTGTAGGGAATGAGGCTGGTTTACAGGAGAAATGTAGCATGACTTGAGTCATGAATGCTTGAGTTTTGCGTGGATCCCCCCCATACCGTTCTGGGGTGGCCAAAGGAATAGGGGGAGGAACAGTAACTTGAATCTGGGAAGGGCCGGTAGAGAAAGGATTCTTGGATAGTTGTTCAACCCTATCCTTGAGAAGTACAGCCTCCGCCTTGGACGCTGCCAATTCTTGTTGGACCAAAACCAGAGCCCTCAACACATCATCCAAGGTGGCCATATGTACCCCAACCGGACCAGGCAGAATGCAATTCGTGGGTTCGTGATTCTGTCAAACTCCACGCTGCAGGATCCGGTCGTTGTACATATAACTCCACCTCCCTATCTCACCAACACGCCGATATTGATAATACAGCGAGTTCGAGTGATAGAGCGAGGGAATAAAAAGGAAACAAAACAAGGAGGGGACGGAAGGGGACAGCAGGGAAGGGATGGCTGTAAGACAAAAACAATAGGCATACAGGTTATTAAGGTACACAGGTAAATCCTACTCTCATGTATTTCTCACTACGTGGAATAATGAGTTTTCACCTTTCCTGAAGAAGTGCGCTCCACTTCCTCCCTGTATATCAGATATGTTTAACTGCCACGATATTCCCTATGGAACAAAAACACCAGTTACTCCCAGATACCCCCAAGGTCATGTGTTAAATTTCTCTCTATTAAATTAGCACCTACCCCGCCTTGTGTGTGTCTGTGCTCAAAAGTAAACTTGTATCAATCATGAAGTGTATCCAAAATAATAGTCTGTCTATTAAAAGACCAATCCTTTCTTTCAGGAATGAACAACCAAAATCCTCAATGGAAACGGTAAATCGTAGCTTCCCACTACAGACCTCCGCTCTCTAGTCCACAAGCACCAAGTTCACAGATTGTAAAGCTCCAAACACGGCAAGGTGTAGGCTTACCCCACTACCTTCCGCTTTGGCAATTTCCTTAACCGACACTAGGGCCTTTCTTCGTAACGGTAGAGCGCAGGGTAGTATTCCCCGCCACACTCCGCTCTCACTTGTTTATTTAGACAGTATCCCACAGCGCATGTATTGTGCTTCGCCGTGTAATGAACCACTTAGGAAGAAGCTGCCATTCAGTTCATGCAACGCGTTAAACAAACACGCGCTGCAATATAACTCACAGTACTGGTGCCTCTGTTTCTATCTCCGTTCGTCCTCGTAGGATTCCTCTCCTTCCGTAACCACCAGAAAGAAAACAGATCACTGGAACGCCAGGGCAAACCAAAATGCGTGACCCTCGCGCTACTCGTTAAAGACACGAGTAATCAAAGTCCAAGGCGCGTTTCCTGCTCCACTCGCGCAGGACTCGTTTGCGAAAGGGAAACAAAACTCTCTCTGTCTCATGCAGGGAAAGACCAGCTCAGCACACAATCGATGGACCTCAATAGCACTGCTGTTACAAAATCACGAACAGTGTGGGAAGGGCCCACACTGCTTAAATAGTACCCCGCCCTCTCTCAAGGAATTCTGGGAGATGTAGTTCAGCTATTAGGTAGGCGCCTTTGACCAATCCTGACAGTTTTTGGCTTTTCTACAGTGGTGCCTCTGAAAATGTACAATCCATGCCGTGCAGGAACTGTGGTGCATGCACACAGAGCAAGTCTCTGCATGCACTGCATAGCGGAGAGGCACAAGGGGGCCCCGCTGGACCGCCTTTGTTTCCTCTCCGCCATGGTTTTCATAGAGGAGGAATTGCCATGAAAATTGGGGCGGAGAGAAAACTCCTAAAAAGCTTGGCGGGACCGCATCGGTACCACCAAGCATATTGCACCCTCTACACCGCTGCAACACCACCAGGAAATTGAATTGAATTGAATTGAATTTGAATTTGTAGAGCGCGAATTGCTGCCCTGAGGCGTCCAAGCGCTAGAAATAGCAGTTCTGTGGAGGCTTCTGTGCTGCCAGGGCTTTCTGACCATCCTACTCGTAATCGAGCAGTCGGAGTGCCAGTACGGCAGTGGCTGGACTGCCATTGACGTGCTTTGGTGAGTCTGGTGGTCCTCAGACCAATAGACTTGGAATCAGGGCATATGTGTAACATCCTGGGGAGCACTTAGTCAAGGCTGCAACATCGCCATCATGGAGCCTAATCTTTCAGCCCATTGCTGCATGTATATCCTCAGACATGGATAATACCTCTCATGAACTTATGCGGGAAAATACTGTTACATAAAAATGTTGCCTACTTTCCCCATGTTCTCCTCCTCTGCACTCAAAGGATCAGTGAGGGAGGGTATAGATCAATTATCTAGCCAGAAAACGACGGAGGGCCTGTGTGGGAGAAAGATTAGCCCAGGCAACCTGGGTGCTACTACTGATGCTTTATGAAACCCTCTGGATGGGGGAATTCTAATAAAGACAGCGGCAGTCTCCTCTGGAACAAGCGACTTTCGAGTCTGACCTCCCCTCAGGCCCAGTCAACCTCAATGAACCAACTGCCCCTGCCATGCCCAGTTCGCTCGCCTCCGATGAAGATTTTGCAGCAAATATTAGGCGAAATTAGGGAGATGAAAAGTTCACAAGAGAAGGTGCATAAAGAAACAAATGATCAACTGGGCCAGATTAACTCAAACATCCAGCTCCTCAGCTCAAGGATCACTCATGTGGAGCAAAGAGTTTCAGACTTAGAAGACTTTATGAATAAACAACCCTTCTACCCTGAAGCTCCAATCACAACTAGATGAGTTACAGTTAAAAATTGAAGATGTCTAAAACAGATATCACTCCATTGGGGTCCCTGAGGGTCAAGAGAACGGCCAGACGGTCATCACATTAATTACAGATCTAATTAATGAGAACATGACCCCGGAACTAGCAGCCAAGGACAAAAATCTCACAGTTACACATGATCATCCTGTTTCTGCCTTTCGGCAGATCATTTCAAAATATCCACGAGCTATCTTAGTGAATGATGGAGACTGCTGCATAACAGAGCAGATATTGGCTAGTGCAATAAGGGATAAAATATATCAAACCTCAGAAAATTATACCTTCAGGATTTTTTCAATATGTCTCTATCTGTAGCATCATAGCAAAAAGAGTTTAAAGCAATGAGTGACAACTTCAAGAGTCAAGGGGCACTAGCAGGGATTTTTCAGCAAGCTAAACTGAAAGACCTTTATAGGGGACAATCATGGATCATTCTTTATGTGGACCATGCTAAAACATTCCTACAATCTATTCAATAGTCTGATGCGGTGGAGTAAATGTTAGGGCCAAGGGCACCTCAATATGAAAGTTAGACTAATTTACCCTATGCTTTGTCCCTAAAGCCGTACATGTTTTTTCTTGCATGTTTCATACAGTGTATTATACTTAAGGGTCATGTAGCATTATGGACTACCCCATATCACCTGTATAAGTAGTTGTGAGTGCATTGCCGGGCACTCACCTATGGGAAGGGTCGGTGTGCACTTAAGGGTGGGTGGGGTGGTCACTTCTGTGGGATCCCCTGACGGGTGGGGCTCCAGTGGTAGGGGGAGTTGGGTGGGGGCGAGGCTCAGTAGAGGGCAGAGAATTCTGTAGAAAAATCTAGAAGTATATGCCATCAATGAGTGGATGCAGCAAGATCTTCCTTTTCGAGATGATAGCGAGGTGTGAGGTGTGATGCAAAGAATTCTGAGTAAGGTTGGAATATATTTTGGGAGTCAGAGTAAATTTCAATTAAGACCGAATGAGCTTAGCAGGTATGAATGCCGATGGGATTAATAATCAAACCAAATTTCTAAAGCCCAGGTTATTCTCCTCCATGAGACCCATTTTAAGTCCTTTGCAAAACAGCAGCAGTTCCATGGATTTATATTGCATGCATATTATGCATTAGCCATTTCCTACAAAGCAATCAAAAGGCATCTAAAACACTTGCTGGGGATATAAGTAAAGCTTATTTTGTGACCTGTCTCACAGGATTTGGCAATAGGTACCACCAGCTGTACCTGAATCTACGTGAGGCAGTGGTCCCTCCATTTGTGACTAAAGCAACAGCCTCTTCAGAATGTAAGTTTGACTTACACTCTTGGGCTTGGTATTAGCAAATGGCCCACAAAGCAAGGGTGAACTTTTACTCTAAATGGATACTCTGCTACTACACTCATTATCATGTACTCAAACTCAGCAGCATTTTTCAGATATGGCCATGATAAGGGACAATGGTTACATATTTGCTTTACCTGTCCCGCTCTATGCCGCTTCTGGGGAAAGATCTTTCAATTCATTACCAATAAACTGCAGGCCCCCATTAGTCCTTACCCTAGTGTGGTTCTACTGAGTATGTGTACTTTTCATTGTCAAATTACTCTACACCCGAAAAACAATTTCTTTTCATCGCCACACTGATTGTCAAATCTCTAATTTTGCACAAATGGAGACCCACTGAGATTCCCACTTTTAATCAATGGCTTTGCCAAATGAGGCAGGTCCAGCTGCTGGAAGAGCTTTATGCAAAGAGAATTGGCGTGGGTAAAAAGTTTAGGGAAATTTGGTACCCATGTCAGATTGAGCAGTATCACAATGCTTTTAATTGTTCCTCTAGAGGCTGTACACTACCAGCTTCTGAGCAATTTTGGTTAGGGAGATATACATTTTGTTTTCAGTTCCGTTGATGTACAACCTCTTTTGTAAAGTACAAGATAAACTTCTCATGGGGTGTTATTGTCTTTTTGGGTATTTCCACAGAATATACTTTAAACTCTTGTTTTATATATATGTTATACATTTTCAATACAGCAAATCATCATGGACATTTGCAATGAACTTTCTCTACCTGATTAATAAAAAAATGTTTTTTAATACATTTGTAATTGTAATGTTTTTCGGGTTGTTGGGTTTTATAGGAGTTTTGGGTGAGTTGTGTTTAAAAAAATTATTTAACTCGACCAGGCCAAAAATAGACCCAGAGAACTGTTTAACATTGTTCGTAACCAAACGTCCTCCACACCTCCAACTCCGCTGTCCTCAACTACTAGACGTGAAGAAATTGCTCACTTCTTCTCTGATAAAATCGCAAAGATAGAGTAATCCTTCCTATCAACTCTGATCCCAACCCTCCCAACTCACTCCTGACATCTCCTCTAAAACTCACTCCGCATTCACCACACCCCCTGATCCCACTTCGAACCTGCATACGACTCTACCTCACCCGTACCTTTCATCACACACACCCTCTACAATATCTCCCCTTAACCACTCCCCACACTTTCTCACAGCCACACCTCTTGAAACCAATCTCTTTAACTCACAAATAAAAAACAATGCCTCCTGGCATAATTTCCACCCTGTAACTGAGGGTGAAGTTTTTAACATCATTGCTAAACTAAAACTGTTCTCCCACACTAAAGAACCCCTCCCTTCCAACCTTGTTCAAGACCTAAAACACATCATTACCCCATCCTGGACCTCTATCATCAACACCTTCCTTGCAACAGGTTGTGCCCTTACCTCCCTTCAACTTGGACAAATCACTCCCATTCTTAAAAACCCTATGGCCAACCCCAATGACCTTAACAATCTCCGCCCCATCTTTAACCTTCCCTTCTTTCCAAAGCCCTCGAAAAATGTGTCCTGTTCCAATTAGATAATCACATTGTAAGTTTCGACTTACTGGACCCCCTACAGTCAGGTTTCAGGAAAGGTTGCAGCACTAAAAATGCCATACCTAACATTGTCGATGACATCCACCACTCCCTCGACAATGGCAAGACCGGCCTACTTATCCTCCTTGATCTCTCCCCTGCGTTTGATACAGTCAACCACTCTGCCCTACTTAATGTTCTCACAGATCTATTCTGCCTCAATGGTATGGCAGATAAATGGTTCATCTCCTACCTCCAACACCAATCACAGCAAATCAAAATCCATAACTGCTCATCAAACACAACTCCGGTCTCCCTAGGAGTCCCCCAAGGCTCTATTCTCTCTCCCTCTCTCTTTAACCTCTTCATGGAATTCTTCACCCTCATTCTTAAACAAGCTGGAATCAACTACCACCTCTATGCCGATGATACCCAACTCTACTATAAGATCAAAACGCACGTGGCCATCCTACACCTTAACAACACCCTCACCAAGATTCAATTCTGATTCCAACTAAATAATCTCAAACTTAACCTCCAAAAAACTGAAATCATTCTCTTCTCCCCTAAAAACAACCTTCTCCCCATTCAAACCTGGATGCCCTCAACTGCTCCCTATCCTTGTCCAACTCAGTAAAATCCCTGGGTATCTCCATCGACAATAGCCTAACTCTCAATGTGCCCATCAAAAACTCAGCTAAAGGAGCCCTCTTCACTCTCCGTCATCTAAAGAAAATGAAGCCCTATATCCCTACTGATGACTTTAAATTAGTGTTCAATCTCTGGTCCTTTTGCGTATTGATTACGGCAATGCCATCCTCACCGGAATCCCAATGTTCACCTTGCTCCGCTCAAATCTGTGCTCAACATTCCAACGAGACTCATCACCGACTGCAAATGCTTCAACCACATCTCCCCAGCCTGCAAAACCCTTAAATGGCTCCCCATCGAAGGCTGGTCCGCCTACAAAACAGCCTGCATTACACACAAAGTCCTCCATCAAAATACACCGCCATACCTCGCCAACAAATTATGCAAAGCGGGCAGCACACGACCCAGGAGACCTACCAACGCTCTCCTCCTAGTCCCACCCCTGCAAAAAAAGAAATCCACTCAATCCCGCTCTGTTAGACCTGGCATCTTTGGCGTGGTTTCCCCTGACTTTTTGCCTCTACCTCCTGTATTTTTGACATTGTGCTGGATTTCGTTTCTGCTAGCTTAGATGCTTTGGGCACTTTGCCACTGCTGATCAGTGTCAAAGTGCAAGTGCTCCACTGGGTAAATTGTTATTGTGATTGGTTATCCATGATTGGCATATTTGTTTCACCAGTAAGTCCCTAGTAAAGTGCACTAAGTGTGCCAGGGCTGGTGATTCAAATGCTACTAGTGGGCCTGCAGCATTGATAGTGTCACCCACATGAGTAGCCCTAAAATGTTGTCTCAGGCTTGCCACCACATTGCCTGTGTGCAGTTGTTAACTGCCATGATGACCTGACTAGTGTCCCCACTGGCCAAGCTTAACCCTTCCCTTTCTGTGCACATTAGACACACCTATGGAAGGCCCAAGGTACCCCCCTGGGCAGGGTGCAATGTATGTGAAAGGTAGAGCATGTACTAATGTAGGTGACATGCTCTGATAGTGAAATACTGCCAATTTCGTTTTTCACGATTGAAAGGCTATCTTGCCCATAGGCTAGAATGGGGAATGCTGCATATCTTCCCATAGGAACATGATGGAAAATTAAAGTCTGGTATCCCTAACACACTGCTCTCTTCCTCTCCCTCTCATAGTCGTTCCCACCCCCCATCCTACCAATTTTTTCCACTCTGCTTCCCTCCTCCCTGTCTCACATTTAACCTCCTAACTCCTGATGCCCTTCATGCCTTTCCCCCTGCCATACCACCACATAAGATTTTGATCTCTCACTTCCATGTTTTACTTGTTTATATGGCGCCCACTCTTTCTATCTGTTTATTTGATGTCTAGTTTGCTTACATGTGTACTGGTTTTCCATTCTATTGAATGATTGTTTTATACTGTCACCACCTTCCTACCCATGTAAAGCGTTCTGATACCTCTGGGTCCAACCAGCGCTATATAAAACCTCTAAATAAATAAATATATTTGAAGTGAATTCAATTTCTAATATTATTTCTTTTTTTTTTGAAAAACCTTTATTTCTTTTATGCACAATACACAGCTGTCTGCCTACAACCCATCGGGCCGGCCGCTATGACATACAGCAATATAACATCTTACATCGGAGCTCTCATCTTGCATGCGGGGTAAGCGATCCTCAGTGTTTCCATGTGCATAACGTAGAATCAAAGATAGCATAGTAGGTTTCATTTTTAAACTTTTTATGAATTGAACGTACAACATAAAAACCGCACAAACACATGGCAAAAAAAAATTGCAGGGACTCAAGAGGAGAGGGCAAAGAATCCGATTATCATACAATAAGGAAGCACATGTCTCGGGTTGAAGGGTGGCGAGCAGCACAATAAATGCATATTATTACAGACAAAAGTCCGGGACGTCAACTAAGGGGACAGTGAAATATTAATGGTGTAGTCCTGTGGGGGGGTGCAAACATTCCCACGATAAGCATTCCATTGGGACCAAATTCTGCCCCACTTCTTAGGTCGGCCCGAGCCACATAGACCGTCTTTTCCCTGAACATACACCAGTCCATGTTCTCCTTCCAAGCCGTTATCGTGGGTGGTCTATGGGAACCCCAGAGTTGCGCGATATCCCTCTTGGCAACCATGTTACCAAGAGTCGCCCAAAAAGTCTGGGCCGTATTATAGTCCGTCGGTTCCCAAACATTAAGAAGGCATCGTCGGGCTTCAGGCAGTAGAGAGACCCCAGTGACCCTTTCCATAATCGCATGCACTCTAGACCAGAAGGCAAACACCTCAGTACACTCCCAAATGATATGCAGGAAGGTACCACTCATTCCGCAGCCACGCTTGATTAACCCATCAAAGGAGTAACCCATGCGTACCAGACGCGTACCAGTCTTATATACTCGATGAAGGATCTTCAACTGTACAAAGCGGAGGCGGGCAGGTATGGCCACCTCCTTAGGGCAGGAGACGGCCGTTTGCCAATCCTCGTCATCGAGTTCCAAGCCGTCAGCGGTCCACAAAACCCTAAGTCGTGCAAGAAGATCAGCCCTGTTATTGATGAGTTTTTTGTAAATCAGGGATATAGTACTGTCCGGCATGTGGCCATCAAGAATGCGATCTTCTAGTGGCGAAGACTGGGGAATCACCATCCCCGAAGGGAAGACGGAGGTCAAGGCATGCCGCACTTAAAGGTACCTGAAGTGTTCCTTGTCGTCAAGCTCATATTCTATTTTGAGCTCCTCAAAAGTCTTAACACTACCTTTGGACCAGAGATCCTCCACCTTGCTAATACCAATCATATCCCATTTATCAAATCCTTTAGTTCTCCACAAATTGCCCAGTCTATCAGAATCATACAACGGTGTCACTGGGGTTAACCGATCGCTCCATCCCATAGCAGCATTCGCGTCTCGCCACACTCGCACAGCACTTTTCGTAGGACCAGTAAGGGCGCTAAATGGCTCCTTAGAATAAAGTGCCCTGTTAAAATTCCCACCTGGCAGGAGATGTTTATCCATCGCAAAGGCGGGAGCAGGACCAGGGGCGTAGGTTACGTGATTAACCGCGCACAGCTGCGAGGCCCAGTAGTAGCGTCTTATGTCAGGGAGGGCGATGCCACCGTCGTACCACGGCAAAGTGAGTTTGGGTAAGGAGATACGAGCACGCCCGTCCCAAATCAATTGTCTCTGAAGGCTCTCAACCTCACGAAAATACCCAGAAGGTATGGGATCAAAAAAATCTTGAAGTGCATACCGGAACCTAGGGAGCGACATTATCTTAAAGAGAGTCGCACGCCCCAATGGGGAGAGGGGCAAGTGACGCCACCGTAAGACGTCAAATTTAAGCCGCTGGAGAGGAGCATGAAGATTACGGTCGTAACGAACGGTGGAATCCAAGGAGACATGAATCCCCAGGTACTTAAAACCAGTCTCGACCACCTGAATCGGGAATCTACGGGGCAACGGAGGGAGATCCCCGGCCAGAACATAAACACAGGATTTGGTCCAGTTAATAACAAGACCCGAGTTCTTCCCGAAGGAGGTGAGCACATCAAAAAGCACATTAAGAGACTTCCGGGGTGAGGTGAGATAAAGAAGAATGTCGTCTGCATATAGCGAGACTCGGTCTTCAAAGTCTGGGGCCCACTGGATGCCCCTAATCGAGGGCTCCCAGCGAAGCCACTCGGCTAACGGCTCCAGAGCGAGGGAAAAAAGCAACGGAGACAGCGGACAACCCTGTCGGGTGCCACGCCCAAGTGCAAAAGAACCAGACACCCTGCCATTCACCACCATCTGGGCTAGTGGTCATTCGTAAAAGAGCTTAACCCAGGCAATAAAATTCGAGCCGAAACCAAACTTGGAGAGAGCTGCCCAGAGATAAGGCCATTCAATGGTATCAAAAACCATGGTGGCATCAATGGAGGCCAAAATGGCCGATTCAGTCAGAGTTCCAGCTCTCGCGAGAACTCCATGAAGTCTCCTAAGGTTATGGGCGGTGTTCCGATGTGGGATGAAACTGGATTGATCCGGATGGATCAAGTCGCCGATCACCTTAATCAGACGAGTAGCCAGTAATTTGGCCAGTATCTTGGGTTCAGCATTAAGCAGTGAAATGGGTCTGTAGGAAGCACATCGATCACGTGGCTTACCTTCCTTGTGGATGACAACAATAGTGGCCAGGCGCTAATCAAGAGGAAGGTGGCCAGTTTCGAAGGCCTCGAGAAACATATTTCTCAAATATGGCTCCATTTTGTCAGGCCGCAACTTGTAGAGCTCAATAGGGAATCCATTGGGCCCCATGGCCATGCCGGATCGGAGGGCACGAATGGCACCAGCGACCTCATCCACTGTTATGGGCGCATCCATCAAGGCCCTGTCCTCATCAGAGAGGCAGGGTAGCGCGATATCACGCAGGAGCAAACGAGAATCGCACTCATCTCTATCACTCACAGAGGTATAGACCATCTGAAAATGGTCTACAAAACAGTCAACAATCCCAATCGGGTCAGACACACAATCCCCATTCAACTTTTCAATCACCGGAACAACTCGATTCGCTCTCTCAGACTTGTCCAACCACGCAATAAGCTTACTCGCCTTATCACCCACATCATAAAGTCTGCCCAGCTGGTCTCGATTCATAACTTTGGCAGCGTCTGTCACCAGGGCTCTGTAGTCTGCCTGTTTCAAAGCTAGGGAGTGTAAAGTCGCAGGAGTATCATTTCCACCCAATTCACTTTCAAGTACAGTTATTTCATCTTCGAGACGCAATAAGTCTTCATGCTTAGCCTTCGTAGTAGCAGCAATCAACGACAATGAATAACCCCGAATAACAGTTTTGAAAGCCTCCCGTAGGGAAACAGAGGAGGAAACAGACCCCACATTTTCATCAAAATAGCAATCAATGGCCTTGATCAGCTCAGAGCGTGTCTTGGGGTTTCGCAAGTACCAAGGATTGATAGGAGCAATTCTGCCCTCACTACCTACCCCAACCGCTACCCTTAGCCACAAGGGGGAATGATCAGAAATGCCCCTGGGGAGGTGACGGACCTCCCGCACAGAAGAGTGGGCTGACGGCATTAGGAAATAATCGATTCTAGAAAGACTGCCGTGGGCTCCAGAATGGAACGTATATTGCAAGCGCGAGGGGTGTAGCAGCCTCTAAACATCCACCAATCCAAGGGTTTCCAGCAGTTCAGAAAGCCAAATCTGGGAATTCGGTAAGACTCTGGGGGGGGTATCGATCAGAGTTACCAGAGACCACAGAATTAAAATCCCCCCCAAGAATAAGGAGACCATCAGGAAGTCCCAGCAAAATCCGACGAGGTCAGCATAGGTAGTGGCCTGGAGAACCTGGGGGACGTACACATTAACTATTATGAGCACCTTACCCTCCCACCTCCCCGAAATAGCAGCATATCGACCCCTATCATCAAGTGTTATATCATCTATTTCAAGGGGCAGAGAGGATCTAATCAGTATGCCCACTCCTCTGGAACCGGAGGTGAATCCAGCACGAGCAACCAGTCTGTAACCACGACGATCCAGGGCCCGGCAAGCATTCCCTATCAGATGGGTCTCCTGTAACAAAGCAATGTCAGGGGATTGGCGTCGGAGGAACTGGGAAACACTGCCACGTTTTATCTTATCCCCCAGACCATTAACGTTCCAGGACAGCAACTTCAACTCACCACCCCCCATCCCGGTAAAGGACCGCAACCCTCCCTCCTAGGAGCCCAACTACAGAGGGATAAGAGCAAAGCATACAGTGCCATGTGAAAAAACAAATACCGTAACAAAAACAAAAAACAAGCCCCCCCACCCCCAACAACCCCCCGTTACAACACCCCCCACCCTGCACCCCTGCGTACGACTAAAAAACCACCCCAATTTGCAGTGTGCCTGTCGCCCTCTCATAACTACACTACACAAAGAACCCCGGAGGAGGGAAAGAGTCTAACCGCACCCGAACCACCCTCGGGCTCAACCCTAACAATAAAGAAGCAAATGGCATAACTCAGCTAATAAATAGGAATAAGAAACCAGACGTCGAGAACCACAATGTCACTCCTGGGCCGATGCACCCCTCTCTGCTCCACCGGGGCGTCCGCTCACATCGACTCCTTTCGGCAACGAGTCAAGCCAGTCTGTGGCGCAGTCTGGTCGATCAAAGAAAAATGTTTGTTCCTCATATTCGATGCGTAGTCGAGCTGGAAACAACATCGCATACTTGAAGCTCAAGTCCCGCAAGCGCCTCTTCACTCCCTGGAACCCCATCCTTTGTCGCTGGACTTGAGGAGTAAAATCCGGGTAGATGTTAACAGTACTATTGTTGAACTTCAATGGGCCACGACCACGAGAGGCCTGGAGGATAGCGTCTCTGTCCCGAAAATGGAAAAGCAGTGCAATAATAGGCCTCGGGGGGCTCCTGGTTTAGTCTTCCCACCCGGGAAACGATGAGCACGTTCAACTGCAAAGAATTTGCTGAGTCCGGCGGGAGCAAGATGGTTGAGGATCAGATCCTCCACAAGAAGGTCAACAGTGGTGTCATCTTGATTTTCCGTAACTCCCACCAAGCGAATGTTGTTCCGCCGGGCCCTATTTTAAATTCGTCCAGTCGTTGGGCCATCAGGTCGTGCGATGATCGCAGGTTACCAATCTCCGACTGTGCGTCCGCCATATCAGTAACGAGACTGGAGGCCTTCAAATCCAAAGCCTTGACCATTTCATTCGTTTTAGCCAGATCCGCTCTGATAAGTGTGACATCAACAGCCACAGTATCGATCTTGGAGACAATAACCTCATATTGTAGCCCCATATCAGCCTTCATCCCAGTGATGGCACTCATTAGGTCCTGGAGCGAAACCTCCGATGGCGCGGCAGAGTCCATCCTGGGGTTCGCAAGAGTACGTCCGGCACTGGCGGGGGAACCCTTCGGTTGCGTATAGCGATCCATCACATTAGTCTGGATAGGGCCCCCACGGGTCGGCGTCTTCGTCTTGCGCCTCTCGAACTCAGGTTTGGAAGCCATATTGGAAGCCGTGCCCCGAAGGGGCCCTCTGGACCTGGTGAAAATGGCCGATGCTATTGAAATACCAAAGTAGAATTTAAGGCCAATATTGTAGGATGCGAGTCGAGGGATGAAGCAAAGGTAGAGGGATATGGCAGGACAACACAGCGGGTCGAAGCTACACCGACTTGGGAGCCGAACCGCTCTTAGAATAGTCAATCAAGGGGTCGAGGAGAAATCGAAACTGAAAGCGACAATACGGCCGGCTGGAAGGATGTCCCTAAGGCCGTTGTTGTTGACTTACTCCTCGGCCCAACAAAGCAGCAGAGTCTCCAGTCTCGATCGGGGGCGGGCCAGCAAGATGAAGTCAATGTAAAATCGGTTCTCGACATCCGATTTCGATTCTTGAAAGGATATCGAAGTCAGCAAGAGTAGATCTTCAAAAGCCCATAATAAAAATCAGGATATTTCGAGGATAGTTGCAGGAGGGCGGCGCGGGTCCCGGGAGCCCTCTGCTCACGCGACCATCTCCGATGCCCGCGTAGCTCCTCCCCCATTATTTCATTTTTTGAGTCACTATTCAATTATACAATATTTTGGTTTATGTTTGGATTGTTCAGTTTTATAATGGTTTTGCGTAGAGGGTGCTTTCAAACTTATATATAACACAAGAAAACTGATGGTCTAGGGTGCAATCAAAGGAAGGTGTATATCGTCATAAACAGAAGTAAGCCAAACAACCCACATTGAATGTTTCATCAATCTAGCTGAAAAATAGAAAAAGATTGATAGAGCCTTTACGACTTCATGTCAGGAGAAACCCTGAGGAGGGCAGAAGAATAAGGATTTCCATCAACTGCCCTTGGTGGCCAGTGTCATCATTTGGAAAACCAAAGGCGCCCTATATCACCTCAGCTCTTCTGGCAATGAGCCAAACGTTGGTAAACTGGGCGTATAGTGACACAGTAAGAAAGTGCAGTGCAAAAAATATGAATGTGAGTGAATTAAGGAGGCCTCAGGACAAACCCGGGGTACCGACGGTGAGGGCGGTGCCTCCTTTTCGACCTGAGTCAGAGCCAGGTGAGGTGAGGCTTTTTACCTCATACAGGATAGGTATGAAGTATCAACCATCCTGTAAGGAGGTATTGTGATTGGTCACATATATTTCACACGATGATGTTTGTTAGGTTTTCATATTATCACTACACTTAATGCAGTAGCAAAATTAATTAGGTCCTGAAGAAAGCCGGGGTTCCTACATCCATAGCGGCTGAAACTAGTAGACCATTCTCGGTAGATTTGTTCGAAACCGATACTGTATTTTTTAATAAGTCCACCAGTGGTCAGTAATAAAGGGTTTTGGACCACTGTTGAAACTTTTTTAACTCACTCACATTCATATTTTTTGTGTTATATATCAGTTGATTTGGGGATTAAAACTGTTGGGTCTTTAAATTTTTTCCCTAGGACCCCCTCTCCCTCCCACATTGGGAGTTGAGTAATGTGTGTGTAGTTGTGCTTTCAAACTTAAACACATTAATTCATTTATTTTAAATATTTGGTTACATTTCTTCAGTTACAATGTATTGTTTTTGTTTAGTTTGGATTGGAAGTCGTAAATCTGACATCCTAACCCCAGATTCTAACAAGTTCCCAATAATGTTTAGTTTCAAGTGTGAATAATAAACATTAATCCCTCCTCATCCCCACGACCACTAAACCCCAATGCTTTCCCTAATTTTCTGTAGCTTGTCATGGAAACAGTAACTCTGGCTCCTCCAGAGTCCAACACTCCCCAATTTTGTTTTGTTTGGAGGGGAAATAGTGAATCTGACCCTTCCAGTGTCCAATGCTTTTCCCAATTTTCTTTCATTTGGAGTGGGAATAGTAAATTTGACCATCCCCCAGCATCCAACGATTCACCAATGCTGCTTTGTGTGGCGTGGGAAAAGCATATATATCCCCCAGAATCCAATGCTTTCTCCAGTGTTGCTTAGTTTGGAATGAGAATAGTAAATCTAAATCACCCTCCTCCAAAGCTCATCCTTTTCCCCAGTGCTTTTAGTTTGGAATAGGAGTAGTAAATCTGAACCCCTCAAAAATATATCTTATTGTATTACAAATGTGAATGCATTCAAACATTTTTTTGATGTTTGTAGATTTATATGTAAATATTTTACATTTGCACATTCATTTGTTAATTTATTTAAGTCTATTTTTTCAGATAAAGCCACCATTATAAAAATGCATATTTTTATTGATTCACGTTTTGTAAAGTAGATATTTCTTAATACAGAAGTTTTATCATTTGTTCATTATTTGAAATTTAAAGTGCATATTTTAACAGAATGATTAAAAGATAAATTATTTTGTTTACACAAAACATATTTGAAAAAATATTACATCTTTTTAAAATGTTAAATAAATGTTAATTAAATATATTTAATATTTTTTTTAAATCTATTTTTAATATATATTTACGTGTACAGTATTTTTGATGGTTTTAACATTCACTTTAAAAATTGATTTTATTGTAATTATATTTTTGAATTACATATTTTTTAACATTGATATTTTTATAGGATGATTTTTTGTTTTTTTAATTATAAGTGTTTGGTTATTGATATTAAGGTTGTCTAAATTTTGACTTCAATATCAGTGTATGTTGATATTTTTTTAAACAATATTCAGTAGTAGTTTCAAGCAGTTCCAATGCCTGAAAAAGGAAAACTTAATGAATCACAATTTGGAAGGGATGCCCTAATCTTGTCCCTTCCAAACAGCAATATGATATGGGTATCTAAACCCATATTGAATCGGTAACTTGTTACTGAAAAGGGCATTTGGTTTAGCACATAACAAAAAAGCTGGCTTTGTGAATCACTGTCTTTGCGACTGCAAAATGGCTTTGTGCTTCAGGGCTCTAATTCTTTCTTAGTACGCAGAGGCACATCTCTAATTTTATCCTTAATAGGGACAGAGTTTAATTTTAATTCAATTTGATGTGAAAATCCTACGACCTTTCCTAGTTCCTTCCAAAAACATATTGATATTGATCAATGACATCCTCAATGCCTCTACCCATGGTTATGCAAACAATCGGTAATTCAGACGTTCGATTCAAAAACATTCCCAAATGTCCTTGATGTCTCCAACTCAATATGTTCTGCTCATCCATAGCCACATATTATTTTCCTAAAAGTGTGAGTAGCTGAAATATAATTGAGCCCACCATATCCAAAAACACTAATGGAACTTTTTCAATATCCGTACACTTTAACATCATAGTGTTCAAGATGTCTATCTTTCCATTTCTTCTTTAAAAACATGGATACCTATGTGAACGATGGGCCAGAATCAACAAGCATATCCTTTATCACTCCATCCGTAAAAATGTCTCAGTTAGGTGGCGTGCAAGGATAATTGTCTAGCACTGGCATCTGGGTATTGTAGAGAGTACAAACATAATCAGTTTCCCATTAGATGACAAGAAGTATATTGTTTTTGGCAGACCACACACCTTGACAGTCAGAATCCACTTCCTGAATTTGCAAACACTGGCAAAATGCCCTGGCTTCCCACATTGAAAACACTCTTTACTTAAAGTTGGACAAATGGCTTTATTATTGTGCAGCTTTGATCTGTTGCCCTTCCCTTTGAAATTGTTTGGATTTTTCGATGTACTTGATCTTACTTTGTCATTGATATTTATCATAGCCATAAAACCTGCATATCAGTTCAGTTCAAAAGTCTTTATTTCGAATATCAATTCATAAAAGACAATACATAGCAAAACACCATTATTTTATAAAACCATTGCATCAATCATTATCTTAAAAGTATACCTCAGTTTAAAAAGATATTAAACAACCAATTCAATAGACAGTTTAATAAAGACTTCAAATTATAATAACAGTCCACTGTGTAAATAGTATAAAAGGATAAACATTTAAAAGACAATAGGGTTTCTAGTTCGAATAATCCAGGCACAGCCTAGATACTTGGCCACACCAACCACCACCATCTCAGATGTGTTTAAGCGAAATATCCTTATGGCTTCTAAGAACCCTTTGATTTCAAGATTGTTACATATGGGTTTAAGCCATTTCAGCCGCGGAACTCAGTAGGCTGGGCATGCAAAGAAAAAGTGACCCAAGCTTTCCGGGTGATTAGGGCACCAAGGACAAGTATGGTTTGTGTTCCCAAGCCATTTGCCAGAAAAGGAATTAACTGGGAGTGATCCGACACGGAACTGATGGTATAGTTTCCGGTCGAGGGTTTTAGTGATCACATCCCAGTAGGATTCTAGAGCGGGGGACAGTTTATGAACCAAAAAATGCCCAGTTAGATTAGAAGCATCCGACTGGGCCACAGCTAGATGTTTAATTGAGGCCCAGTATAAATCCTTAAAGTCCTGTTTGGAGGGAAAAAGGGAAACCCCCGGGTTGGACCAAAGATGGTTAAGATCCATCTCTTCCAGTACAGATTTTACTTCCCTTAACCAGGGGATTTGGGAAGCCCCCCACAATGACCTAACTTCATCCAATTCCTTGGCGAATAGGCTAAGTTCTGGAGTAGTCCAGAGCTGTCGCCATATGGCCACCAGGTTGCACAGTCTTGCATACCTTTCAATTCTCTTAGCCACATCCATAACTTCTGCTAACATTGTTTTTTATGCTCCGAATTGATCTTGAATCTCCTTGTTATGACAATGCATAATAATTTGTTCCTAACTGAATTGCTCTGAAATGTCTCCAAATGCCCAATTTGCAGTTTACATATGTAAAGGTGCCACATAGCTTTCAGTGGGCTCGTTTAGCATTTGATGTCTTTTATAAAAGTTAACAATTTGTAAATCCTCAGGCAACTATTTTCCAAACACACTGACACAATATTTCATAATAAGTTGAGATCTGCTTATTATAAATATTGTGTTAGTGTGTCTAGAAAATGATTGCCTGAGAATTTACATTATAATTGTATCCTTTCCTTTCCTCAGGAACTCTCCTTTGTCTCAGGGGGTCCCCTTTATTATGTGCATTTGTATAAAAGTTAAACTGTTTCATAACTACGTATATTTTTTCATTACAATCTAATTTAAGTCATCATAATCATGTGCTTGATCACCTTGGCATATCCTTCTGTAACGCCATTTTGGACTTCAGCTACCCCCCTGGGATTAACTCCAAATAGTACATCTTCCTGGCAGACATGAACTTCCACCTCGAAGCCCCACCGACACCAACTCCACCATCCTCCTGGAGAAAACAAGCTACAAATCTGATTCACCATTGCTGATTCTCCAAAACCCCTGCCCAAACCACCCATCCAGCCTTGTTAAAACTGGAGCAGAGTCACAGAACCCCTCTGGAGCTCAGCCCTCAAAGAAACCAAGCCTAACCTCTCTGTCACCCTTGAACTCAACATCCAGAGCTTCTCAAACTGCATCTCCACAACCGCTGACTCCATCGCCCCCATGAGAATCACCACGAGCAGCAGACCCTTTAAACTCCTGAACTACTGACCCTCAAATGCACCTGCAAGAGACTGGAAACGTATAGGTGCTCTCACAAAAACCCCACTGACCTCAGCTTCTTCAGGTATGCCCTCAACGACTACCACCACCATCTCAGGGAGGCCAAGAATGACGCCCTCACCAACCAAATCGAGGCAAGTGCAAACCATGCCAAGGAACTCGTCAGCATTGTCAGAGAGTTTTCCTCCGCAGCCGCCTCAGAGAACATGATCCACCTCTCCCAGTCCCTCTGTGACAGCCTGGTGGACTATTTCCACCATAAGATCTCAAACATCTACAGCAATTTCAACCCACAACCCACCAACCTCAACCACCCTCACCCACCAACCAACGCCACCCTCAGCCACCAGCTCACTCATTGGAAACAGCTCTCAATCCAAGACACCACTTTCATCATGAACTCAATCCACTCCAGGGCAACCACAGACCCCAGCTCACACAATATCTACAACCTAGGAAGGACAGAAATCAGCAGCAGCCTCACAGAGATCCTCAACTCTTCTATCACCACAGCCACTTTCCCTGATGTATGGAAGCAAGTATAGGTCAAGCCACTCCAGAAGAAATCCTTGCTGACCCTAGTGAGCTCAAGAAATACCTCCCCATCTTGCTGATCCCTTTTCTCACCACGGTCCTGGAGAAAAATATCACCCTCCAGCTCACAGAGCACCTCAAAGAAAACAACCTGGTTGATGCCTCCCAATCCAGTTTTCAATTCAACCACAGCAACGAGACTGCCCTGATCGCAGCATCAGACAAAGTCAGACGCCTTCTCGACCACGGTGAAACAGAAGCACTCATCCTCGACACTGCCTCCCACCACACCCTCATCACCAGACTCCACCACATCGGCACCCAAGGCAACGGCCTCAACTGGATCTCTTCCTACCTCATGACGAAACTCAGAGGATCCATCTACCTCCCTCCTACTCTGTACACAAAAAACATCATCTGCGGTGTACCCCAGAGCTCCTCCCTCAGCCCTACCCTCTTCAACACCTCCATGACCCCACTAGCAGACATCGCACACAACCATGGACTCAAGATCATCTCATACACTGATGATACATAGCTCATCCTCTCCCTCACAGAAGACCTCGACACCACCAGAGCAAACATCCGAAACACCATGTCCTAAGTCTCCACTTGGATGAAGTCCAACTGCCTAAAGCTCAACTCAGACAAAAGAGAAGTGCTTATCTTCAGGAATAAGCCCTCTCCATTGGACAACCAACACCTGGTGGCCCACCAAACTCAGCCCCACACCAACCCCCACCGACCACACACACAACCTCGGAATAACCCTGGACAACTAACTGACCATGAAGCAACATTTCAATGCCATATCCTCTTCCTGCTTCCATACCCTTCCCAAGATCTTCCAATGGATCCCCACTTCCACCACAAAAACAGTCACCCAAGCCCATGTATCCAGCCGCCTTGACTACGGCAACACACTATGCCGGAGCCATCAAACAGTACCTCAACCACCTTCAGACCATCCAGAACACTGCAGCAAGTTGCATCTTTAACCTCCCCAGAAGAACCAGCACCACCTCCCTTCTCAAAAGCCTGAACTGGGTCCCCTCCAAAAAAGATGTCTCTTCAAATTCCTGAAACATGCCTACAAAGCCTTTTACATCTCTGGACCTGCCTACATCTACCACCGCCTGATGCTCCACCAACCTACCAGGGAGCTCTGCTCCACCTCCCATGCCTTGGCGCACATTCCCTGCATCCGTCAGAGCCACTGCAGAGGTCGTTCCTACTCCTACCTAGCCGCCAAGTTGCGGAATGACCTCTTCCTACACCTGGCCCTTTAATGGAAGGCCTCCAGAAGAAGCTCAAGACATGGCTTTTCAACCAACGCTCACAGAACCCCAGCGCCTGAAGACCCCCGGGTATGACAAGTCGCGCTAAACAAGAGTGATTGATTGATTGATTGATTGAGCTGATCGGTGGCAGATGATCAAATATATTTTGTGCTTTTGCATAATCAACTTCAAAAGTAATCCTTTTTTTCTATCGGAAATGAATAAATTACCGTTCGATCCATCATATAGACTATGTCGATATCGAACCATTTACTCTTCATGACTTGAGCTTCAGGATTTTATAACAGAGGAGGAGCAGGATTAGCTCAGTGTTGCATTTTGGCTACAAAGACAAAAAGGAAAGTCTGGGGTATATTAAAAAGGCTTCGAACAAAGTAGATGCAGATAATGGCAAAGTCTATATAAGAGTTAAGATGTGGAGGAAGAGTTGGCCGGTGAGTATTCAGAATGTAAGGTCACGATTCTACACAAATAAAAAGCACTTTAAATGAGCCAAGGATTGTGCTACAATAGCGCCACAATAACAAAATTATTGGTACCCTTAATGTGACTCCAACAGTCCCCTTGAATCCTGCTGACACAAACGTATTTTTTTTCATTGAACCAATATGGCGGCATGCAGGGCACGTGGACGACTGTCCAGGACCAGGAGTCTGTCTGTCCCTGCCTGTGTGTGATGAGGCAAAAAAGGAATAGCAGCAGCCAGCCAGCAAGCAAACGTCCTGATCTTCCACGTTATCTGCCAGCGAGCAGTTCATTGGGAGCAGAGAGGAGCGATGAAGTTCCTGAACGGAGCAGACTGCTTCCAGACACTGCTGACAGCCCCCTCCTGGCGCAAGCTCGAAGGTTCGCGGCCTTGTGCTCTTACCAAGAATTAGGAAAATTAAGCCAGAGGCTCCGGTGCACAGCTGGAAACCAATGGTACTCGTCGCCAAAATGAAGTAGAGTCTGAAGATGCGAGGAAAGTCAAAAGTACTTCCGTGGGTACAAAGCCTACTTCCCAGAAGTGGTGTTAGCACTGAGGGCAGCATTCCAGAAGCTACTGACCATTGAAGGAAAAGTCAACGGAAACGGAACTCAACCGAGGGCTCCAGCCAGCCATGAGTCAAGCTTCAGCACAAACAAATACGATTAAACAACATGAGGTAAGATAGAGGATTAATAGCAAGGAGACTAAGCACGCACAGCCGTATTCACTAATGAAAATAATTATTGGAACATCATACTTCGACAGACTCCATCTGTTCACTGTGACAGCCTACAGTCCAATGAGGAAAAAACATGAACATAAGAGTGCAGTGTGTTTATTCCGCAACGAGTATACAATATGTGTTTTAAAGAACGAATGATAGACTAAAATTCCTGAAAATCAAAAAGGTAAAATAAATGTAAGGGATAGTGCGTCAAATATACCACGTTTTCTGTGTTAGCAGGAGCACAACTACTTTTGAAGGGAATTACAAAGCTCTGGACTTTTCCCAGGTTTTTTGTAGTTATAATTTGAAAGTCGCCACACTGCCTCCTGAACTTTTCCCCTCAGCAAAAGAGGGAGGAAACTGTGGTAAGTTTCTCGGCCAAAGCACATCTTCCAGTTAGAGGATTTGTGCCAGGGCTGTGAGAGATGTGTGTGCGCGTGTGAACGCCCTGGTGCGGAGGGCCGTTTCGCAGCTCAATATGAATCTTTCCATTTTGTGAGCCTGGCATATTGTGGCACTGTCCGTATATTTTTACCTAGGATAATAGGGACCTACCCTTAAAGTGTGTGGCACTTTGGGCCTTATTTAGGGATTGTTGGAGAAGGAGGGGTGCTCTAAACCAGCCATCCTCCCTATCTGCAAAAAACCGCAGTTAATCTGCAATTGGTGTAACTTTTATGACCCTTTAAGCTCTGTGTAATTTGGAATCTCTATTGCTTGAATAAGAGTGTAGGATGTCACTAGCTTTGATATCATGGGCCAATATTTTGGGATTTATATAACTTTTGATTTGTCTACCCTCGTTATGAACATCATTTCGGGGTTATAAAAAATGAATGGCCACGTGACACTGCATAAAATAGGTTTAACTGCCTACTTAACCGGTTTGTTAGAGAAACTGTGCTGAACAATCCACAATTTACCAAA
This sequence comes from Lissotriton vulgaris, assembly GCF_964263255.1. NCBI lineage: Eukaryota > Metazoa > Chordata > Amphibia > Caudata > Salamandridae > Lissotriton > Lissotriton vulgaris. The sequence continues at coordinate 28,679 of NW_028243380.1, forward strand.
AATTTTTTCATGTTGTTCTTGGAAAGGGTGAACTCCAAAACCATGTGAAGGGTAAGGCTTTCCTGGCACACCTCTATTGAATTATTAATCAAGGTTGGGATTTGTTGCTGAAATAATCTTAACATTTGAATGAAAATGTACTATTTGAACTTATTTTTTTCAGATGTTTCTTCAGGGAATCCTTACCCCCAAGCCCTTCCTGGGAGGGAGCCTTGTGCAGCCAACGTATTTGAGGCAGGTATTTAACCCACATCACTTTCAAATCCCACCAGCCACCACTACTAGCTGCAGGCATACTACCTATGTTCTCAACTCCCTTCCCCAGTTGAACAAAGAATGCTTCCTGGATCTAGTAGTTAAGGTCAAATCAGGCTCTCCTAAGGAGGATTGTCCTACCTCCATCTCCAAAGCAATTTATCAAGCCTTTCCTGATATCTTTGTCAAGTTCTTGAACCCTTCACTCTCCCTTGGTATTGTTCCACTGGCTTTTAAAGAAGCAGTGATAGTTCCACTTCAGAAAAAGCAAGGTATAGACCCGAACAAATTAGAGAATTATAGACCTATTTCTCTCCTACCTTTTCCAGCAAAAATATTGGAAACTCACATGGCTAATTGCCTTAACTCCTTTCTGAAAAGGACAACATTTTTGGATAACCATCAGGCTGGTTTCCGGCCAGCCCACTCTAGTGAAGCAGTGATCCTTTCAGTACTGGACGATCTTAAAGGCCAGGCAGACATAGGGCATACCTCTGCCCTAATCCTCCTTGACCTGTCTGCGGCGTTTGATACCGTGAATCATAACATTCTGATGGAGCGTATCGCCGCAGCAAGTCTCGGGGGTACTGCCCTTACGTGGTTCAGTTCTTTTTTAGAAGCCCGCAAACAGTCTGTATGGTTATCCCCCTTTAAGTACACAATGGTGGACTTAAACTGTGGTGTCCCCCAGGGCTCCTCTCTTTCACCTATTTTGTTCAATATCTATATCCGCCCCTTGATCTCAGGTCTACGTCAGATGGGTGTTAAAATCTTTAACTATGCAGAGGACATGCAGCTTATTTTCACCCTTGACAACTCGGTGGACTGTAAGAACTTTGTTAAAAAATCTATGGTGTATGTCAAAACTTGGATGAATGAAAATCATCTAAAGCTAAACTCAGAAAAAACTGAGATCATTGTCCCCCACAGTAAACCTAAATATTGGACTCCATCCTATTGGCCCCCTGAGCTAGGTGAGGCACCCACTCCTAAATTGACTATAAAAAGCCTTGGTCTGCATATCGATACCGACCTTTCTATGTGCACTCAAATTGGCTCAGAGACTTCGGCGTGCTTTGCCCAATTGCGCAAATTGCGCAAAATTAGACGTTTCTTCAGCAAGGAAGCTATAACTCAAATTGCCATTGCTCTTATCCTCTCTAAAATCGATTACGGAAACGTCCTATACATTGGACTTACGCAATACCAGAAACATCGCTTTCTGATGATTCAGAACCAAGTGACCAGAATCATCTTCCTTAAGGATAGGCGTTGCCACATCACCCCTTTGCTTAGAGATCTTGATTGGCTTCCAGTCGAACAACGAGCCTTGTTTAAGGCAGGCTGCACTCTCTTTAAAGCCACCCAAAACATTGGTCCTAGCTTCGTTGTATCTTTGATCAATAAATATCTACCTAAGCGCATTCTGAGATCCTCACACCAGAACCTCTTGAAGGTACCTAGAATCCGTCGCAAACGTCTTGGTGGAACCAGGTTCTCTTTCCTGGGTCCCAAGATCTGGAACTCTTTTCCTGCTCCTCTCAGTTGTGAAGAAAACTACCTGCGGTTCAGGAAGCTGTTTAAGACTTGGCTCTTCACCATGGCCTACAACTAGCTGTCTCTGGCATAACACTGCATTCTCCACTCACCTCTTAGCGCCAAGGAACCTGTCGGTGTATGTTGCGCTCTATATATCCCCATGTAACATAACATAACTTGTATATGCCATATTGGTGTCATGATGGCTTCCTTTGATACCCATAACCACAGTTAGATACAGATCAGGTGTGATATTGCCTCTGAATGGCCTTTGCAGTATCCTATCTGCCACCTTAAGATGGAATTGAAATAAATACAGAAATTAGTCCTTGGAATCGAAGAAGCTCTCCAAAGTACACAAAAGGCCACACACTTTGACATGTTGTCTGCATTCGTTGGGAATGTGATTCAGTCTATACATGGATCCCACACAGCTTCTAGCTAGGAGAAGAACCATCTGTCAGTGAGCTAGTCAGAAACTTTAGGACCCATCTGGAAGGGGGCATTTGGTGGATGTCAGGCAATGTTTTTTTTTAAAACATAGCCTTTCAGAACGGAGGTTTTGCTGAATAATACCAACATCCCCCTTTGCCTCCCTTGTGGTGGTCCCACCAACACCTCCGAAAACAGGAAAGTGCCTGGGATTACAACTCTATTTTTCCATCCACAAGTTGGCTCTGCCCCTACCTCTTTCTTCTGTCATTTGAAGGTTGTTTATTGCATCCAGCCTTTTAACAACAGCTTCTTCCATGTGAATGTCTTCAGCACATTGATATAATCAAAGATCGACTCTGGGAGCACTAACTACCTATGTGTAGCAGAGAAAACTATAGGCAATCTCCAGCAGATCCAAAATGCAGCTACAAGACTGTTTGCAGAATTCAAGTAATAGGATCAGGCTGTGCCTACTGTGCATTCTATCCAATGGGTGCTCATCCAAAAGAACCTCCAATTTTAAAATATTCACCATCCTTCATCAAGTTATATATTCACATACTCCATATTTCATGGCAGCAAAATTCAGCTGACATATAGATGACCAACTACATAGATACTCCAAACTCATCTTGTTTCAAGAACCAGTCACTCCTACTCAGAACAAACTCAGTCAAACTCAGAACAGAGTCTATACTGTAGCAGCAGCCAGTCTGGGAATCTGATCAATTTCCCCCCTTCCTGTGGAACTCAACTCCTGAGATTTAGAAAACAGTTCAAAACCAGGCTGCATCCTCTGTGACTTTTTTTTTTTTTTTTGAAAACCTTTATTGTATCTTCACAGCTTTACACAGCATGCCGCCTACAACCCAAGAGGGCCGTCCGCTAATCAGGAGTGTCAGAATGAGAACGACCTTCAGAAATACAGTCAGTGTAGGTTATTGCAAAAGTCATATCAGAGAAGGCCGCCAGCGAAAGTAGTGAAGGCCAGAAACAAATGTTCCATGCAGGATGATCGAGGTTTTCATTTTCTATTTTCAAAACTAACTAAAGGAACAGTCGAACATAGGGAAATCACAGTACGATCATTGTCTTTGTATATTGCTAGATAGACGTGAGAGTACACCTGGAGTAAAACAACGTCATATGCATCCACAAGTTAACATCGGGTGTAAAGGAGACATCGCCCCCCCCAACCCTTCCTGAAGGACCCCACCCCACAATCAACCACCCTCACTCCAACCCGTCATCCTCATCCGAGTCTAATGGGTCATCCTCTGGCAGCGGGTCGCAGATGTCACCCCGGTAAGTGTTCCACGGGGACCATACCTTGTTCCACTTGCCAGGACATGCTCGGTTCAGGTATACAGCCCTTTCAGTAACCATCGTCCTGTCCATGTTAATGCACCACTGTGATGTTGTCGGGAGGTCCGCCACCCCCCAGCGCTGCGCAATGTCTCGCTTTGCTACCATCATACCCAGTGTCACCCAAATGCGTCCATGCCGGGACAAGTCTGTCGGCTCCCAAACATTGAGGAGGCACCGTCGTGGTTCCGGCAATACCGAGACCTCCAGCACCTGTGATACAGTGCGCAGGACCTGACGCCATTAGTTGTGTATGCGTGGACAATCCCAGAATGTATGGAAGAAGGTGCCCTCCTCCCCGCAGCCTCGCAAGCAAAAGGGATCAGGGGTCCGTTGTATGCGGTGTAGTAGTGTTCTGGTGTAATATGTTCTGTGGAGAACTTTGAGCTGGAGTAGCCTCATCCTGGCCGATATGCCTGCCTCCTTGGGGGAAGCCAACGCCTCGTTCCACTCATGTTCGTCAAGCGCGCCCACCTCCTGTTCCCATTTTCTCTTAAGGGACACCAGTGGATCCGGGGAGTTGTTAAGTAGCTTCCGGTATGTGAGGGAGGTCGCCTTTTCTACCATATAGTCCGTCAGGAGGCGATCTTCCAACTGGGAGGACTCAGGGAGAGTCGAACCAGTCGGGATGGCCGCTAGTAATGCATGGCGAATTTGTACATACTGGTATGTTTCGTGTGGTCCCAGATCATAAAGCTCTTTCAGACGGGCGAAGGTGATGACACCCCCTCGCTCCCACATATCCCCCACCGTGGAGATTCCTATGTCATCCCATCGGGAGAACCCCTTACTGACCCGAAGATTGCCCAGGGTACGCGCGTCCCAGAGCGGAGTGAGTTTGGTGAGCGTGTCTCTCCACCCCAGCGCAGCGGTGGCTGCGTGCCAAGTGGCCACTGTGAGCCTGGTGGGGCCCACCAGTGGTCTAAGTTTCCTCCGATCATAAAGCGGTGCCAGCATGGTATTGGCGCCTAGCTGAGCTCTATCTGCCTGGAATGCCGGGTCGGATTGCGATGCATGCAGCCACTGGTGAATGGGCCTGAGTTGTGCTGCCCAGTAGTATAGATGCAGGTTCGGGAGTGCAATGCCGCCCTCGTACCAGCTCCTGCAGAGTTTGGCTTGGGCTATACGCGCAGGGCGGTTGCCCCACAACAGCCCAGAGACTACTGCTGCAACCTTCCTGAAGTACCCCGCTGACACTGGGAATGGAGTGTTGTCTAGGATGTATAGGAAACGGGGTAAGGACTTCATTTTAAACAAGGCAGCTCTCCCCAGCATCGTCAATGGCAATCCTGCCCAGAAGCCTGCGTCTTGTTTGAGACGATCCAGTGGTTGGAAGAGGTTCAGCCTCTCGTGTTCGGTAGGGTCTTTCGTGACATGGATGCCTAGATATTTGAAGGAGGAACCGGCCAGCCGTAGAGGGCAGTCCGGGCCAAGTGTCGGGTAGTTCCCTGTCAGGACATACAACTCTGACTTGTTCCAGTTGATGGTGTAACCTGAGGTTTCGCCGTGGTCGTTACAGAGCTGCAAAAGAGCTGGTACGCCACGCTCGGGATCCGTTAGGTATACCAGCATGTCGTCTGCATACAGAGATATGCGGTCCTCCCATCCCTCTCTCCATGCAATCCCTTTAAGTAAGGGGGTAGTTCTAATGCGGATGGCCAGAGGTTCTAGGGAGAGTGCAAAGAGAAGGGGGGAAAGAGGGCAGCCCTGCCGGGTACCATGTCCAAGCGAAAAAGAGCGTGATATGTGGCCGTTCGCTACCACATATGCGCCACTGGTGCTGTGTAAAGTAATCGTATCCATGAGATGAAGTTTGGGCCAAATCCCATGCACGAAAGGACTTCAAAGAGGTAGGCCCACTCCACTAGATCAAAGGCCATTTTCGCATCTAGCGCCAGTATAGCCGCAGTCTCGCCAATGCAGTCCGCCCTCGCCAACACCCCTTGCACCCTTCTGAGATTGAGCGCAGTGTTTCTGTGGGGCATGAATCCCGACTGGTCCGGGTGGATAAGGTCGGGCAGGTGAGGCATCAGACGGTTAGCCAGGAGTTTCGCTAGGATTTTACTCTCCGCGTTAAGCAGAGAGATAGGGCGGTAGGATGAGCATTCCTCGGGGGGTTTGCCGGGCTTAGGGATAACCACAATCGTGGCCGTCCGTTGGTCCAACGGGAGCATCCCCTTATCTCTACATTCCACATACATTTTAAGCAAGTGCGGGCAAAGAGCGTCAGTACGTGCTTGGAACCATTCTACCGGGATGCCATTCGGCCCCAGTGCCTTGCCGGTTCGGAGGGCTCCGATGGCCACCCGTAGTTCATCTGTGGTAAACGGCGCCTCTAGATCAGCTACGGCCTCCGGCTGCAGCGTTGGAATGTCTATATTGCTTAACGCGCATTGGGCCGCAATCGTAGTGACTACCCGGTCAGGGGTGTATACTTTTTCAAAGTGGGACGCCAGCGCCTCTTCCACTCGGTCAGGGTCGGTCAGAATCCTGCCCTCATCGTCCCTCACCTGCTGGATACCTCTGGAGCTACCCCCTCTTTTGTCGAGCCAGGCCAACATCTTCCCCGCCTTATCCCCCACATCATACACCCGGTTCTGTGTGTCGGTGATGTGTCCCTGTGTAATGTGTCGTGCATGGTCTGCATACAGTCGCTGTTCAAGTGCGAGGGTGTGCGCTGTATCTTCCGTGGGATCGGCTTCATGGGCAGTGGTGGCTGCGCGCAGTCGGAGCTCGAGGGCAGAGTGTTCAGCTGTCTGTTCCCTTCTGTGTGCCGTTATGGAGCCTATCGCCTGCCCCCGCAACACTGTTTTATAGGCCTCCCAGAGAACCTCAGCCGAGGCCGCGGTTGGTTCATTTTCAGTGAAATAGTGTTCCGTGGCCTTCTGCAGGGCCTTCCTGACTTTCGGGATCTTAAGATAAGAGGCGTGAATGGGGAAAATGCGGCGGCGGGATCGTGTCCGCGAGGTGACTGTGAGAGTCAGTGGTGAATGGTCTGAGATGCCCCGAGGGTGTATATTCACTTCATCTACGCGCTGTAGCCCATCCCCTAAAGCTAGGAAGTAGTCAATGCGGGATAGACTATTGTGAACGGTGGAGTGGAACGTGTATTGCCGAACCTTCGGGTGAACATGGCGCCAAACGTCCATCAGCCCCAGTGCCTCTAGAAATCGCCAAAACCGGGAGGGACCCCCCGGAAGGGCGGTCGCCGGGAACTTGTCGAGCTGCGGATCTGCAGTTGCGTTGAAGTCCCCACCTATGAGCATGTCTCCCTCCGGGAGGGACAGCAAGAAGTCACCCAGGGCCGGTAGCATCACCGAGTGTAGTGAAGGTGGGATGTAAACTGAAACTATTGTTAAGGGGCGTCCGTCCCACTGTCCCGCCACCGCTGCAAAGCAACCCTGTGTGTCGGTTCTAGTGCTAAGGGTAATGAAGTGGGAAGATTTTCTGACCAGTATGCCCGTGCCCCGGGAACCAGTGGAAAATTCGGAGTGGACCAACATTCTATACCCCCTTCTGTCCAAGGCCTTGGTCGCATTACCCACCAAGTGGGTCTCCTGCAGGAGTATCAGGTCTGGTTTGTAGCGTTTCACCTCGGACAGAACGAGGCCGCGTTTCACCTTATCACCCAGGCCTCGCACATTCCAGGCGAGAAGTTGGAGGTTGGAGTCGCTTACTTGCGTCCCACCCGCTCTCGTTGTATTGAGCTGCTCACTGCCATCAATAGGGATTAGAAACAAATACCACCAGTACAGACTCCATCGCACCAGCAACATTACAATAGCTGTCAAAGTACATTGTACAATTTGAGATCGATTCTGTGAAGTTCCCTTAACGATTAACCAACCCCCCCCAACCCACCCCACCCTGCCTCCCTGCCAAACGGACTCCGAACTGCCCGCCACCCCAACTCAGCAGAGCGCTTATCCCATGCCAAAAACAGAGTACTTGCACGTCAGGGGAGAGTGTCCCCCAGAGCAGGCGGTCCCTCTGCCGCCCTCGGGATGGCCAGGCCAGCGTCCAAGAACGACGTGAAAAGCAATCGTCATGGGAGTATGTCAGAGTCCATTCGGTCCATCACGTGCGGGTTTCATTCACCCCCAGCGGCCCCAGCGTGGTCCTGTGACGGCGATTCGCTCGCGCTTCCCCTGGCTGAAGATTGTGAGCCCGGCCGGCCATCTTCTTCTGTCCTGTTGCGTCGACGATTGGAAGAGCGGTCCACCGTGCGCCATCCCTCCAGCCATTCTCTTGCTGACTCAGCCGAGTCGAAAAACCAGACCTTCTTGTCGGCCACCACTCTCAAACGGGCCGGAAACAACATGGAGTACGGTAATTCCTGTTCGCGGAGTGTTTTTATTACCTCCAAGAAAGTTCTCCTTCTGCGGGTGACCTCCGCCGTGTAGTCCGGGAAGAAGGATATCCGAGAGTTCTGGATGTGGATAGGGGGTGCCACTCTGGCCGCTTGGAGAACTGTGTCGCGGTCTCTAAAGTTGAAGAGTCTCGCCAGGATGGGACGCGGGGCAGCCCCCGGCGTAGGAGTCCCGCCGGGTACTCGGTGGGCACGCTCCACCGTGAAGAAGTTGGAGAGTCCCTTCGGGGCCAAGCGGGTCTTTATGAGCTCCTCCACGTTAAGCATGGGCGAATTTTGCGGATCTCGCGTTCGCGAATTTTGCGGATTTGCGAACTCGCAATCCGCAAAATCCGCGAATTCCCGCGAATTTGCGGATTTTTTTTTTTTGTGTTCGCCCGTGTTTCTGCCAGTTCGCGAGGGTTTTTACAATTTCGCAATTTGCGAACTTACCTGTCGGGTCGCAAGTTTTGCGAACTTGTTGTTTCTACGTGTCCAGCCTGTTTGGGACACTCTTCTTCATCACTGCCACTCTCTGTCACCACTGCCACTCTCTGACTACTCATGCCACCCTCTGGCCCACCCATGCCACCCTCTGTTTCATCACCACACCCTCTGGTTGTCCAGTGTACATTATTTTCGGCAAAGCAAAGCACACCTTCCCTGCCTCAAGTGACCTGAATTAATTTGGGGCTGATTAATGTGTCACAGAATATTTTTTTAGCTGGCACCTGCTTCCTTAGTGCGCCCTGATTAGTGATCTTTTGCACTTGCTAAGTGCTTTCATTGTTGCAAAATTAGTTACAACACCTGCCCTGCCCCAACTGACAATAATGAATTAGGGGCTGATTAATGGATTTTAACTTCCAGCCTGGCTCCTGCTTGTCTCCCTTAGCTGTAATTCAGGACCTTTGTGGCATATGTGTAACTATTCTGAGGTTCAGAGCAGGGTCACATAATAGTTGCAACTGGCAACTGAACTCTGGAGGGGCCCCTCAGGAAGCACTACAGGAAATGGCTACTAATGATGAGCCTGAACTTTTGAACCTGGCAAGTAGTTTCAGTTTTGCTAAGATCGTATTTCTGCAATTTAGCACTTATTCGCGGGGCGCGAAGTTGTACTGGGAAGCCGCGAACTCACGCGAACAGTGCGAGCAGTGCGAGCAAAATCCGCTGCTCGCGGATTTGCGGATTTTGCGGGAGATTCGCGAATCTCGCGGATTGCGGATTTCCCGAAAATCCGCAAAATCCGCGAGCGGAACGGATTTTCCGCCCATACCTACTCCACGTACAGGTCCATGGCCCCTTTCGTTTCCGATTCCGGAACCCCCAGAATGCGGACGTTGTTGCGCCTGGAGCGACCCTCATGGTCGTCCAACTTGCTCTTTAGGAGTTTATTGTCCGCTTGCAGTCTTTCCACAGCCACCTGCAGGTCGGAGACATCCTCTATCAGCGATTTAGTCACCACTTCCACCTGCTTCACCCTTTCGCCCATCTTCTGGAGGTCGGCTCTTATGAGGGTCACCTCAGTAGCAGTCGAGCCCACTGTGGCCTGAACCTGTTCCAGAGCACGTAGGACATCGTCCAGTGTGGCCTTTTTTGTCCCATCGTTGTCTGCGCCCTTGCCAAGGGATTTGCGCTGCTCAGGTTGAGAGAGTGTCTGATTATCGTAGGCAAATTTGCCGAGTTTCGCCTGAGCGGCGGTTTGTCGTGGCCCTTTCCCCGCCATTTTGGTTCTGCGGCGAGACACTGTTTATGGTGTAGCGGGCCGATCGCCCATAGCCGATCGTACCGAGGCGACTGTACAAGAGGTTCTGTTCGGGAATAGGCCGGTGGTCGCTGACGATGGCATGGCACGGCCGGTAGCCGCGGATCCGCTACAGCCTCGGCAAGTCAGGGCAAGATGGCTGTTGTTGCGTAGCAAGTTGCGAGTCTTGTCCGAGCGCCGTGAAGGGGCACCACTGTGCAGCGCCACTGGGCAGGTCGCGTCAAGGATTAAGTGTTCGTAAAGGGGGACCGCTGGTCCGGCAAGCCGCTGGTGTCGAGTGCTATCTCCAACGGTTACTTCCGGTCGATCGTGCTGAGGAGGGTTGACTTCCGCTCGGCCAAGGGCTCAACTCGACACCGCGGCTGCCCTCGTGTCACCAGGCCCCTCGCCGGTGAAGGACTGAGATGAAGTTTCGTCCTGTTTCCGAGGTCTGAGTGCTCCCAATTTTCTCCTGCGGACGCCGTTCGGTCGCCGCACCCGGGACACCCCTTCTGGAGCGATCAGTGAACGGATAGGCATGCGGATTGTTGCGGGAAGCCGCCTTGCTACGGGAGCCTCTCTAGGTTGCTGCCGCCATCATCGGCTGCTAGCCACGCCCCCCCCTCTGTGACTTTTTTGTCCCCTTTTGTGTGGGCGCCTGCCATCCGCAATACTTTCCCAGTGTGTCTGTCGGCCACTAGCCGACACTGGGAAGGCTTTAGAAGAAACCTCCAGTGTTCGCACTGGAGCTTTCCTTATTTCAAATCAAAGGGTGTGGACGAAGGGGAACAGCTTATGCTTCAGTGCCTGCTACCTTCTTCCACCCATCTGTGAATAAAATCCACACCGGAGCAGCAAGGAGGATGCAGGGGGGTGCTCTCTTGTGCTTCAGTGTGGATTTTAGGCCAAAAACGGCCTCCACAGGTTTGAGGAAGGCATCTTGTGAAAGGGGAGAGTCTGCCTTTCCATGGGGTCTCCCCTTTCCAGGGATGCCTCCATCAAACAAGATCCTTCTCGTGGATCGAAAATGTGCTGCAATCCACGTGCAGGAAGCCACTAAACACCAGGGATGTCTGTGTTTTTGGGGTTGTTGTGTAGCATTTTAGAATCCAAGCGTAATTTACCGATTTATGCCCTTATATAGCTATAAGTCACATTGCCCTTATATAGGCATAGAAATCAAGCCCATATTTAGACAAAACCCATCCAGTCCAAATACAGGCATGGCTACTTCCACTAGTTCCAAAAAGCCACAACGATTTGTTGGAAAACTCGGCTTCAGTAGTCAGGGACATCCCCTTACTTGAATATTGATTTGTCCTAGAAATCATGGAGTTTTCAAAGAACTACCATTCCCTTGGGGTACTTTGATGACGTCATTATGTCCGACTTTACATCAAACTAGGCACCTTCAAAGTATAAATATGCCTACACTTGCCCTAGCAAACACACGGTGGTTCGGAGCAGCTCGACTATCTATTTGCTCGACGCTGCTCGCTACAGCAAGTGCCGAAGGAAGCCGACCCTCCAGCTGACGCACTGACAGAGAAGCTGTCCTTTCTCTCGCTGAGTATCCAGCTCCAGTGTTTCCAAGCTTCCCTCGCGGGGTGTTGGGAAATCAAGTCCCGATACAGAGATACTAGACCTCCTTCATTCGAAAACCAAGGGTCGGAGCTGATTAGACCCTAAGAGAAATCTTGGTTAGATTTTTGGCAAAGACAAACTAAACCTATGCTTCACCTCACTTACTTCTTCCCTCGTACTAGACTTAGGTTAGGTACATTGGGGTAGGCGTATTTTAGAAGCACCAGTTGAGTACTTTTAGCCATTGTTAATTATGTATGTATTTATCTATGGTCTAGAAACCATAAAATGCTTTTACAGTATTATTTTATAATACTCTTCTTACTGTACGCATTATACTTTGCAACCAGTATTACGATTGTAGCAGTTCACTTTACTTGCATGAGAAAGAAGACTGTTCAATAAAACCCTTTTATTGAAAACGCCTGTCTCTCTATTTCTCTGCACCTCTAATGAAACGAAGCATGCACGATTGACTGAGTAAAATATCTATCTATTGTCTCCACGACTCTGAAGATTAGTTTTATTCTTAGGGAAACAAAGTTGTCATGTTTATGCAGTTGTCAGAAACTAATCCCTTCTTGTTTATTCGAGAAAGTTTCTAGTGACGTCTGATCTAGCTGGCACACACAATTAAGTCTAATATATTCAATAGAGACCTAGGAGACATAAGTCCTACGTCAAATCTATAGGATATGTTATTCCAATGCGCAGAGCCTATTGGGAATATAGGAACTACACTACAGGGTAACATATGTATCTTGAATAAAGAAATGTTTTCTACTGAGTAAGCATAATCGCACCCCCAGGGGACAAAAAAATGATGTACACACATTGGGGGTTTGACCTTTTGGCACAACTGTTGGCCGCCCTGTGAGCCATCATGCTCCCTAGGGGGAACAAGCATTGGCATAGCCAATAGGTCTCGCCTTTGGGACCTTATAAGTGTTTAGTTAGAGCTATTGGATTTGCTAATGATTGTAAGCTATGTTGTAGAGTATTGTGGCTGCTGAGCAACATGTTGATAAGTTATAATAAAAAACGTGTTATAAGCATTTTTGTTGCTTTATATATCACCAAGAAGACCTTGTGTATCACTGAATGACCTAAGTAAAAAAAATGTATTTATTTATGTATTAATAAAATGCTTTCTCTACTTTTTGTTTTTGCAATAGTGACAGCTTCTTTCTGCCTGATGTAAAGCTGTTTGTTATAGTTATTTTTTGTTATGGGGGAGACATTGCAATGGGCATGGGGAAGTATCAGTGGCCTTTCAGCTTTCCAGTGTCTGGCGTATAGGCTGTTCCTGTGACAGTCGCATAGCTGGTTTGACTCAAAAAGGCCTGCAGGGCAGAAGCAGTCAGTGGCATGACGGGTGAGTGACTGCAGGCCCAAAAGATAGTAGTAAAGTTATTTTCACTTTGTAAATTGTGCAGTAGTTGCAAGCACAGTTAAATATTTAATTAATGTTAATGGCACAATGTAAACAAAATATAATGCGTGAAATGCTTGCTGTTTCTCTACTGTGCTTAAAGATCTAATGTGAGCAAGCATATTTCCAAATTCCACATACACCAATATATCCTTTTTATAAAAACAAACTCTTTTCTGCAATCAATACAGACTGCGTGACCTTGCAAACAAGAATTATGCTGTGAAGTATGAGAGACTGGAAGTAAGAAAGCTGGACAGCGGCAGACAGGGCGCGCAAGAAGAACTAACAGGAAACGTTGCGAGTGAAACATGGAGGCGCGAGGGCAAGGTCCGACGGCGCTGGAACAGGGAGCAAGGAGAGCATAGGAGGGAAAGACGGGAGAAGCCGAAGGTGAGGCATAGGGGGGGAGCCAAGGTGCAGGAGAAAGTAGAGCCCGAGTGTCACAGAGGAACTGTGGGAGGGGAACGAGGAGACAGATGGAAGGAAGTGAAGAAGAGAAAGGGGAGGGAACACAGACAGGTGGGAGGAGTAAAGAAGGTAAAGGGCGGGTTGTGGGTGGGGAGAGGGAGGGGCACAAAGAAGGAGAACAGGACAGAGAGGCACATAGAGGGGTGAAGTGAGGCGCATGCGCTTGTGCGCATAATCGCAAGCTGGAGGCAGGGGAAAAGCCTTTGGTTTGGTAGCACTTCGAAATGCCACTGTCTAAATGTCTCGGCCAGACCAGCGCATGAGCTGGATCAGGCGAGACATAAAAATTGCAGGGATAATTTCTGGCCATACTTTTGTTGTGAAATGTTTGTTTTTCCCCTGGGGGTGTAATAGCAAAAGAAACAATAAAAAATGTACTGGGGTCGGTGCACCTGCCCACGAACCCCTTGGGTCACTATTTTATTTTTGTTATTGAAAGTTTGCTCTTTTCCCTTGGTTTGCAATCATGCCTCCAAGGTGGGGGCAATTGCCCCCCTCCAGAGATAAAAAAAAGAAGTGGCCAAAATTCACTGGACCACCATTATTGTGACAAATATTGCATGCAGCAAGCACAAATGAATGGATTCTTCAATAGCATTCAAAACATCTACACAGCATATCTTTCCAAGTTGGAAACTGCCCCAATGTTGAAACATGGACTACTTTTTAGCTGTGGCATTAGTCATGACCTTTTGATTTTAGAGAAATAAATTTTAGACAATATTCACAATGTTTTTTCATCGGATTTGCATGACTATTTTCAGGCAGACCTGATGTAAAATCCTTGTTTCAATTTACAAAGTGATGAAAATTGCTATTTGCATTGGTTAAAATAAAAATGCAGTGCTTTGTGCTGCCTTACGTTACTACATGCTACTGGATCAACGAGGCCTAGTGGTGGTGCACAAGCATCTCCATGCACCCCTTCCTTGGTTTTTCATGCACATCCTTACCTACAAACACTTGTAGACATGGATTTGCACCAATATCTAGTGCCTACCCGAGGTTGGCATAACATTGAGAAACATGTTAGTTCTTGTTATTTCCTTTGTGCATTTATACTGCATGCTGCAGCCCACATGCATAGAGGAAAATGCCTCAAAGGTTAATTTTCATGCCGGAAGGAGCCCTTTCCTGCACAGAAGTGTACTGACCTTAACTCACATATTCTTACACTATGGTGCAAGGGTGGCTGTATTGCTCCAAAGAGAAATTGTGCCACTTGTCCCATTATGGTAGTGTTTATGTGGCAAGCTGAAGTAGTATTTATTTTCTTTGTCCCTTTTAAGTGTCTGCAGAGCAGCTCTTTAGAGGAGATCATTGGATCACTGATTCAACAACTCACTAAGCTAAGTGCTTTTTTGCTTTTACACTTTGCCACAGACATCTAGCAGACTCTTTTCAAAGGATAGCAAAGAAAATCTACTTGAGCAGCATCAAATCTACTCGAGAAGCAGCCCCCTGACCATGTCCGCCCGCAAGCACTTGCAAACGTTTGCATTAGAAAATGGCACTAGGTTATGCCCAATCTTGCATGTGCTCGCATTTCTGGAGCCTTTATAGAAAGAAATTCCACCATGCTGCGATTGGCGAAATTAGTCTGGAACTCCGTGTTACAAGAAATGCGACTCGCTGGAGCAATGTGGAGTCACCAAATTCAGCAAATTCCGCAGGCGGTATGAAATATTTTGCACACTCTTAATGTAAAGTAGGTGCATCACATTTTTGCCTATTTACTAATTTATTTATTTTTGGATGTTGACTTCCTTTAGAGAACTGTGCACCAAACACATGTATGTGCTGAACAGTTTCTAAGGGAGCAAGGAAACATTCTTGGGCCTCATTCTAGGGCACACTGGTTTATTTATTTATTTATTTATTGAAAAGTTTTATATAGCGCGAACAAGACCCGTGGGTATCAGAGCGCTTTACATAGAGGTAAGCTAAGCAAATTAATAATAAGCTGAAGTCCATTAAACAGCATATAAGTATGAGGTAGATAGTTATAAGGCTTTTAGTGAATGCATAAATAGCCACCTTCCATTCGAACATATATGGTGTGAGGTAGATAATTATAAGGCTCAAGTGACAGCATAGATAACTACCTTCTATTAGAGAGGTTATCTATTACATTATACCGTACTATAAAGCATAAGATATTAGCAAAGTCAATTTCGTCGTAAATAAGAGGTAGTAGGTTATAAGGTTTCAGATAGTGGTATAAGATCAAATAACACGAGGTAGCAGTAGGTGTTCAGATTAATCACAGGAGGTGTCATCGGTTATGCCTCATTGTTTCTCTTTCATCTGATTCCAGTCGAACATTTCCATACGAGGACGTAAGTGTTTAGTTTGAGTCCAGGAATGTAGCATACAGCGTTCCATGCAATTTTCTATGTAAGGTATTTACTCATTAAGAAGCTCTTCGCTTCCCGCTTAAATGTTGCTGTGTTCGGAATCTTCCTAATGCTAGGGGGGAGTGAGTTCCAGATTCTAGGAGCTGCTCCGGAGAACGCTCTGTCATAAGTTTTTTTCTTTTTGAAGATGGCTGGTCTCAGCACCAACTCCTTGGCGCTCCTGGCCGGTCTGTTTCCTCCTGACAGCTCAATTTTCTTGGATAGGTATCCAGGAGTATTGTGGTGAAGAGCTCTATGGGTGATACATGCGATCTTTAGTTGAATCCTGGCCTCATAGGGTAGCCAGTTTAGAGCTTTCAAGTGCGGGGATATGTGGTCAAACTTCCTTGATCCTGAGATGAGTCTCGTTGCAGCGTTGAGGCAGGCTTTTAGTGGCGCTGTGGATGTTTTTGGTAAACCCGCTAAGGTAGTGCAACCGTATTCAATTCTCGAGATGACTAAGGATTGGGTTGCTAGTTTCAGATCGGATTCCGAGATAAATGGTTTCAGTTTTCTAAGGTAGTTCAGGTGGAAGCGGGCGCTTTTTGCCATTGAATTAATGTGAGCTTTCATGTCAAGATTCTCATCTAAAGTGATTCCCAGTGATTTGGCTGATTTGACGAGCGTCGGGGTGCAGTTGAGCGCCGTCACCAGTTTGGTCCACTCTTTTATTTCTGTACCGCTCCTTGGTGGAGAGATTAGTAAGAATTCAGTTTTCTGAGCATTTAGCTTCAAGTGGTTCGTAGTCAACCATTCCGTTGTCATTTTTAGTGTTTCATTCATACGCTCAATGTCTTTAAGGGAGGATATCTTTAGATATATCTGCGTGTCATCCGCATACATATGGTAGGATATGTTTGAGTTGCTGAGAATTGCTGTAAGAGGTTCTACATACAGGTTGAACAAGTCCGGGGATAATGTTGATCCTTGTGGAACCCCAATCGTGTTGGGGCATGGTGGTGATATGGCTTGGTTGACCAGGAAACGTTGTGTTCTGTTTCGTAGGAACGAGTCGAACCATTTCAGCACATTTCCGGATAGTCCCATTCTGTCCTTTAGCCTGGCTAGTAAAGCTTCGTGGTTAACTGTGTCGAATGCAGATGACAGGTCAAGGAGAATTAGTAAGCATGCTTGATTTCGATCAAGTGCCTGTAGTGCGTCATCCACAATATGGAGGATCGCTGTTTCCGTGCTATGTCCTGATCTGAATCCTGATTGGCATTCATCTAGTAGTGAGAACTTGGAGATGTGTTGGCTCAGTTGGCCCTGCACGCATTTCTCGATTAATTTGGCCAATAGGGGAATGTTGGTCACTGGTCGAAAATTATTCGGGTCAGTAATATCCGCAGTTGCTTTTTTGATCAGAGGGACCACTTGACCTGTTTTCAGGCAGTCTGGGAGGATCCCTTGTGATAGTGATGCGTTTATTATTTTGGTCCAGATTGGTACCACAATATGGCTAATTCCTCTTACACATTTCGCTGGTAGAGGATCTTGATAATGGTTATTGGGTTTGATTTTGGAAAGCGTTTTGTCTATCGTGGCCTGATCATATAGTTCGAATGTGTCCCAGTTTGCCTTATTTTTTGTATTTCTACATCCTGCAGTCGGGTTGGTCTCGCCTATAGCCATTAGTTGGTTGGGGTGTTTAGTCGCGGCGCTTAGGAGTTCTGTTTCCAGCGATTTGGCCTTCTTTGTGAAGAACGTTGAGAACTCCTCACTGCTCAGCGTCGTTTTTGCGCATTCATGAGCTGTTTTGGCTAGTTTGTTTGATTGTTGCTTCAGGATTTCAAAGAGTTTTCGTGGTCTACTTTTGGCGTTGTCCAATTCCGCTCTTATAAACTCCTTTTTGGAATTAGTGATCTTTTTGTTATATTCGTTTCTCATTTTTCTCAGGGCTTTCAGCTCAGGGGATGATGGGTGTTGTCTCCATTTTCTTTCCGCCATTCTTAGTTTGCGCCTGTCTTCGTTTAGTGATTCATCAAACCAAGGATTTTTCGTCTTCTCCGTGATTCTTTTTAGTTTTAATGGCAAGGTGTTGTTGACTATATTTCCAACTGAATTTAGATAGTGTTCTGTCAGCTCATTTACGTTCTGCAAGTTGTTAGGTGTCTTTAAGTCTCTCTCGCAAGTTTCTATTAGCAGCTCAATGTTCGCCTCTCTTGTGTCTCGGATCCATTTTTTGCAGTTAGGAGGTTGGACGGTCTTGCCTTTTTTCAAAATCGGTATCGAGAAGGTTATTGCATAGTGATCAGACCAGTCGCACGGGTCAATTGAGAGGATTGATGTGTTTTTGTTGCCTGATATAATCCAATCCAATGTTGCTCCTTTAGTGTGTGTAGGTTCTGTGCATGCTTGGTTGAGTTTTAGCTCAGCAAGGAAATCTTTAAGTGTGTTGACTAGTTTGTCGTTGCAGTCATCCCAGTGTAAGTTAAAATCTCCTAGGAATATGTTATTAGCATCTGTGTTTGAGTTGATCGTGATGATCTCCATTAGCTGCTCAATGAACTTTGCATTCTCACCTGGTGGGTGGTAGAATGCGTGTATATTGCATCTTTGGTTGGTGGCTGATCTTATATTAATGCCTAAGTATTCACAGGATTCTAGCGGGTCGGCTTGAAATTGGCTGACCTCCACATCTGCTCGGTGAATGCAGGCAATTCCTCCTCCTGATTGTCTTGGTCTATCCAGTCTCACAATGTTATAATGAGGTGGTACTAGGAGATCCATGGTCGGAGATGATGCTTCCGATAGCCACGTTTCTGTGAGGATTGCTAGATCAATTTCCTTGTCAATGATGAGGTCTGCTATGTCTGATGCATGTTTAGTAGCCGATCGGCAGTTGAGTAGGAGGCAAGTCAGTTGTTTCCCTTGGTTATTACTATTCAAGTTTTCGTATTCAGAATTAAACTGGACTTGTTGTAAATTGTTATGATTGGGTTTTCTATCCTTCTTTCTTGTTGTTCTATTATAGTCAATCGGGACTGTTTTGATGTTCTCCACATTCTCCCGTTCTGGTGCTTCATATGTTCGGAGTAAGGCAAGGGCTTCCTCCTTCGACAGTGTTTTCGTCCTATTTGGGCGGTTGGTCCTATTCGCTAGGGATAGGTCCCTCTCATTGCTCTTTCTATGTAAGGAGTGTACGAGATTTTGTATATTCATGATCTTTGAGTTGGTGCTTGCCGTCACTTCTCGTATTTCTTCAATCGCTTGTATGGTACTCTTTGTGGCTTGAGTCAAGTTGCAGACTAGTTTCTGAAGATCTTTGATAACCTTCAGGTTCCTGAGTGAGTGCTTAGGGATGTTTGGTCGGTGTGTTCGTAGGTTGTAAGAAGCTCTTCTCCGTTTTTGATCTTTATTTAGTGCCACTGATACATTCTTTTTACCATCAGTTCGGTTGTTGATTCCGTTTCTTTTTGCACTGTTTAGAGAGTTATCTATGGTTTGTAAGGTTAGGGGCGTTTTTGTGGGTGGGGTTTTGCTTGGCATTAGTACAATATTCGAAATAGGTAATGAACAGATGATGTTTCCTCTCTTTCCCGTTTCTTGATTCACCTTGAATGATTCATTCTGTGCCCCTGTAGGTTCTGCTTGGGTAGGCTCAGTGTTTAGCACCGGTGAGGTCCTTTCCTTTTGGGGTTGGTCTTGTTCTCTATTCACATTACTCGTAGACCTATCTATCCCTACTGTTTCCTTATTCGCTATAGACACTTCTATTTTGGATTTCTTTCCGGATTTGGTATCTGGCTCTCGGCTGCCTCCCGTTTGATCATCGTCTCTGCTAGTGATCTTCTCCTTTTGGGGCTGGTTTTGTTCAATATTCATATGGATCGTGGATCCCTCTGTCCGTTCTGTCTCCTTTTCTGGTGTGGTCAGCTGTCGTTGGTGTCTTACGCCCTCAAGTGAACCTTTTATAGTAGGGAATACCTTGTCGAACTTCATTAGTTCATTGTTAGCTGCCTGTATCAGTACAATACCGGTTTTATATATGGTGATGCATAGTTCTGCTCTGCATCTTCTTGATGGTGCGGTCATTATTTTTGTGCCATGCGGAGTGTTCTTAGTATCTTTTATGTTGAGCATTCCGGTGAAGGCATTGCGCCATTTTGTCGTTTTATTAGTATAGAATATCAGGTCATTAGTTATAGTGCCTTTATCTGAATTAAAGTAAGGGTCGGAGAACAGTGTGTCCGCATTTTTCCTCAAGATATTGTGTTTAAACTTTTTGGCTCCGTTTTTGGATAACTTAGTTGGATATTTTATGACAAGGGCATTTAAACCACCCGCCTCTGGGTATCTTTCGCCCATATTTACTACACAATATAGGTCCTTATAAAGTTTCTTCTCTTTATCACTAGGTTGTCCCTAAAGTTAGCGATGCATAACGCTAGGCATCCAGCTTTTCAGTGACTCTCACTTCACTTTGTGGGTTGAAGAAATGTATGTGCTTTACGCTAAAAATGGGGATAGGGCACCAACCAGACATTTAGTTCTAAAAGTCTACTTACAATGTTTAGGTAACACTCAGCTTAACACCAGCTATGAGCATAGATCAATTTTTGCTATTGCAGTGTATGCTGAATTTCATTGATAATTCTGCTGCCTTTAATCGGCAGTCCTGACCTGCTAATCACAATGCGACCAAACACTGCTCGGTCGCATACTCCCATTTCTCAAAGGGAGCTTGTGTTACAGCCGTAAACCGGCCATAACACAAGCACCCATTGAGAAATGGGAGGTGTTGTTCATCCCTGCATCCTCCGGCAGCCACCTCAAGGTGCCTGGCACAAGGTGCAGGGATCAAGAGGGGCAGCCCCAACCGGAGGCAGCACAGACAAGGGGGCCCTGATGGGGGTCCCCAAACACGCTTTACAACATGGTTTCCATGTTGGACAGGCTGGCATGGAAACCATGTCGGAAACCATGCATCGCAATCCCAAGGGTAGCAATGTAGCAGTTTGAGATTACGAGCCGGCTCAACTGGCCAACGGGCTCCATGAGCCCAACATAAGCCAGCTGGAATGACTGGCTGGTTTACTTTCCGACTGCCAGCATCATATTGCGGCGGTAAGAAAGTAAACCGAGCGGCCCATTACGATGCAGCCAGAAAGGCTTCAACTGTCGGTCGGGGCTTTTACAGGCCCCATCGTAATCAGCCCCAAACTGTTTTCCCACATTTCCCGATAAAAAATTGTACCTCACGTGCGTGTGAACTTAGGCTTACAACAGGAAAGTACAGAAAGTCCAACATGGACACATCAAATTGTTCCACGGAGGGTAACTCTTACCCAACACAGGGTGGCTACGGAGCACCACGCCTCCGTGTAGCCTCAGGTGACTCACGATCCCACC
This sequence comes from Lissotriton vulgaris, assembly GCF_964263255.1. NCBI lineage: Eukaryota > Metazoa > Chordata > Amphibia > Caudata > Salamandridae > Lissotriton > Lissotriton vulgaris. Next base: position 49,603 of record NW_028243380.1, read on the forward strand.
CCCAGCAATGGCGACATCTACCTGGTCGGCGTCTCTTCTCTGATGTGAGCTGCTGTCGGCAGATGGCTGAGGGATCTATATGGTTGCAAATAAGGGATATGCTGGTGAGTGGCGAAGATCACTCTTGATCCCGTGGGGGAGACGGCATTTTGAACATTTTAGCGGCGTTGATGGTTCGGCGGTTTGGTGCCGGTACGGTGGTGAGAGGCTCCGGGGAGGTGAGGAGCAGCTGCAGGAGTCCCCGTCGTGCCGCTCAGGTGGAGTGCGTGCGAGCGGCACGCTTTTGCACACCGGGAGAGGTCTGTCTGTTTCCGTGGCTGGCTTCCTTGGCGGCTCCCCTGGTGGCTGCCTTCTATGTTGAAAAAAGAAAGCTGCAAAGATCCTAGATTGAAGCACTTTGCAGCGAGGGGAAAAACAGGACCCCGATCTTTTGGATTTAGGAGCCAGAGGCGGCAAAGGAGGTGAGTAGGAAAGGAGGACTGAGCTGGGCCTGAGTCTTAGAGCTATATTAGAGCTATAGTCAAAGAAATTAAGCAAAAGACATTTGGAAAAGAGGCTGCTCAAAACCGTTTTTACAGTTTGCATAGTAAGCAGTAAGCAGTGAGCTGTGAGGTGAGGAGTGAGGAGTGAGGAGATGGGTAAACCGTAAAAAGATGGTAATGCTGCCAGTAAGACCGGTAAAGCTGATATTGCGGCCCGCCTAAAGGCGAAAACTCGCCAAGCCTTGGCAAAGAAAGCGGCACTTAGGGCAGGCAAAGAAAAGGATGGGGGTAATAATTCGGCCATTCTCCAGGCCTTGACACCACCCTGGAAAGCTCAGAAGATGAGCTTCCCCCCACCTTCGTCTCCTTTGTACCCTTACAGCCCAATTCAGTGGAATCTGACGCTGACCAGGCTAAGGTTATATCAGAATCACTGGAAACTGTGGTGGCATCAATAATAAGTATAGGCGAATTTTGCGGATCTGCGATCTGCAAATTCACGCAAAATCGGCAAAAAAATCTGCGAGTTTGCGCTAAAATCCGCGAACTCGAGGATTTGTGACCACGAGTGGTTGGTAGCTAGTTCAGATGGAGTTCATGCCTTTTACTACTGTATCACTAGGAGGCGACCACAACTTTACGTCCCGTATGGAGTCAAAAAATTACTGCAGTAAATACCGAGCAGGTATCCCTTTTAATTATTAAACACTCAGTGTCACCTCCATGGTGGATGTCTCGGATGCTGTGTGTGAGTACAAGAGGGAGAATGGCGACGAATGACAAGGGAGGGGCAGCAACATTTCACTGACCGAGGTGACAACACCCTTGCAGCTACAAGGAACTTTGCCACCGCGCCCATAGGCGCGAGGTCCCTCGAGTGAGCTGTCCATCATAGTGAGGAAAGGGCGCGAAGACGTTGCATACCCTAGTGTGTGTAGGGCAGGGCCAAACGTCAGGGCTTCTATGCAAGTTCACACACCTCTTGTTTATAAAGGGTCAGACCGATCAGAGCAGCAGATGAGAAGAAAGCAGCCTCCTGGTCACAGGAAGTACACAGGGATTGCGCTAGAGAAACTTGCGGATGCAAAGACCTCCATCAAGGATTACATCTAATTGGCGGTAGATATGGGGAGGAAGCACACCTGCCTAACCTCGCCCGTGCTCACTATTTTGGGCTGCTTATAATGCGTTACTGAATTTGAGCTTCAACTCGGCACCTGCTTTATTTTATATCTGTAAGTGCTTACTGATGAGGTTTTTTGTGACAGGAGCATCGTGCCAGAATGAATCCTGCCTGCATATTTATCCACGAAGATGCCACCGTGTTGTGCCATACCTCTACTCAACTGGAGTACTTTCTACTGGCTAATCAGTAAGTGCTACCTCGTTGGGTAAATAAATCTGTATGTGGAAAAAAAAATCCGCCCGCTCACGAATTTGTGAATTTTCTGCAATTTTGCGAGATTCGCGGATCGCAAAATTGCCGAAAATCCACAAATTTTGCGAGCGTAACGGATTTTTGGCCCATACTTAATCAATAATTCCGGTTCAAGATGGTCAGAGAAAAGGAGCAAAAGAAATAAAGGAATTTCCGTTGTTTACAAACATAACTACCCCAAAATCTCCACATCTACAATCCTCCTCTTTAGCTTCGGGTTCAGCCTCCAAGATACCGAATGCCTCACTGGTAGATATAGAAGTGGTCTCAACTGGTCTGAGAGCTCCTAGAGACTCTCGAATAACGCAACAAACTCCTAAAATAAGTGGTTCAGGGGCCCAGCAACAGCAAATGGACCAAACTCTAGTGCAAACACAAGCTCAAATAAAAGCACAAGCCTTGGTAGCACCTAGCGCACCTGCAGCTCTCCTGAGCGCAGTAAAGAATGACATTACTAGGATAGATCCCTCTTATTTTCAGGACGCACTTGACAAAAGCTGTGAGACCACGGTCGAGGTCCAAGTAAACCCAGTGCCAATACAGCCTCATTCATCATCTACAGCCACAATCTCAAGTAAGAGCTCAAGAGAAGTATTATCAGAAATGCCATTGGTCCCTTTGACTCCTTTGGTGTGGACAGATCCTAAGGCGGGAGGTTTGAGTATGGATACTGGTATTTTGTCTACTAATGTCAGTCAAAGCTCGGAGACCAAGGCGGCATATCAGCTAGACATTAGAGACATGCTGAACTTAATCCTAGAGGAAATACGAGAAATGAAAAATGCACAACAAATAGAGATTGCTGCCTTGCATTTGAGATTGGGGAAAATTGAAGAAACAATGGCTGGGTTTCCGAATAGATTACAGGAGGCTGAAGCTAGAATCTTGGTACTGGAGGATCATATGACCGTGGTTATGGAAGCAGCTATGGAGACAGCAAATAAAAGAAATTTTCTTGAAGCCAAATTGGAGGAACTCGAGAATCATTCTCGTAGGTCAAACCTCCTGATCGTAGGGGTTTCCCAAAGGTTTAGAAGGTACCCAACCTATCCAGTGGGTGAACTCATTCATTAAACAAAATGTACACCCGGGATTTGAGGGCGACCTTACAATTACAAGAGCTCACCGAGTTCCCGCGCAATGCTTCCCCAACTCTACCATTCCTAGAACTATTTTGCTGAACTTTGCAAATTTCAGGATCAAGGAGAGAATTCTATCAAAAGCGTTTCATCAGATACAGGTCCCGGTGACAGAGACTAATAAATGCCGTATATTCTCCGATATAACTGCCACTGCTGCTCGGAGGAGAAAAGAATTTGTCAAGATTCTGCATTTATTTAAGGCTCATGGTTCACAAGCATCAATTGCACAGCAGTCGAAACTCAGAGTATTAGTGAAAGGGAAATTGTTCATGTTTTCAGCACTAGAGGAAGCACAGACCTTTCTGAAAGAGATCTCAGCAGGGTCTAGCAGTTGAATAATCTTATAATGTAATGTAATGTAAAATTTTATTTATATCGCGCAGCAATCGCTCCAATGGAGCATCTAGGCGCTACCTCCGGCAAAATACCAGATGACAAAGTGACTCAGAGTTGGACTGAAAACAAAGGCAAGCATCAAACTAGAGTTCTGGCCATGCTATCTTGCAGTTTAAATATCCAAGTTTTTAATTCTTTACGGAACTCTGTTTCTTTATCCAGAGTTCTCAGGGCAGGAGGCAGAGTATTCCAAGCCTTTTCACCCAGTACTGCCAGGGACTTTCCTCCACGGGTTTTTAAACCAAACCTAGGAACCACCAGAGTATTGGAATTTGATGATCGTAGGCTTCTGGTTGGGCAGTATCTCTTGAATTTTTTCTGTAGATATAGTGGTCCTGTTTTGTGCATTGCTCGAAATGTTATAATCAAAACTTTGAACGGGATCCTTTTTACAATGGGAAGCCAATGAAGAGCCTTTAATGCCCCTGAGGCTGACGATTTTTTTGGCCATTTTAGCACCAATCTGGCAGCAGCGCTTTGCACTAGCTGAAGCCTGTAAGTTACTTCTTTATTTGTGCCAGCATACAAACTGTTGCAATAATCTAAGCGCGACGTTACCAACGCTACTGTAACAGTTTTCCTCGCCTCCAATGGGAGTATATCAAAGAATTTCCTCAGGCTTTTGATTAAGCCAAAGCACATTCCTGCCACTTTTATTGCCTGCTGCTTGAAGGCAAGATTGGAATCAAACGTGACCCCCAGGTTCCGAGCAACTATGGTTGTATGAGGCGGTATTTCTGCCCTTTCTGGCCACCATTGCCTGGGAATAAAGTCATTATTTGGGCCTAGTGGAATGATCTCTGTTTTTCCTGTATTACATTTTAAGTGATTCTTCCGCATCCAATCGAAGGTGGCAGTTAAACATTCCTTGAATGTTTCTTCCCATGCCTGGATGTCTCTATCCGTAACCAGTATTAACTGAGTATCATCGGCATATGCTACTACATCTATGCCAAAGCATGATATTAGTTTAATCAGGGGCGCAGTGTAGACATTGAATAATGTCGGGCTAAGGCTGGACCCCTGGGGTACTCCCATCGTCTGATGTTTTTCCGTGGAGGTAAATTCCCCCAGGGTTACCACCTGTCTCCTGTCCCTTAGGTAGTTTTCTAACCACTCTAGTACCGCCCCCTTCACGCCAGATGTTTTTAACCGATCTAATAGGATGGCATGGGAGACCGTGTCGAAGGCCGCCGACAGGTCTAATAAAATCAGGACGGCCTTCTTTCCTTGGTCTAGGGCAGTACGAAGCCTGACCTAATCATGGGTTCACACTCTGCAACTCTGGGCATTAAGCTTGCTTAATCTCCACAACGGTCCCCCGCGGCGGTATGCCTGACTTTCACCTTGGGGATGCCATGCAGGGGCTATCTCACAGGGAAAAACCAGGACGGGTTCCCAAGGCAAGCGCGGAGGTACCCCTTCGGGGGTCGATTCAGGCGCTATATAAGAAACATAATAATAATAATAATAATAATTTTAATTTCATACAGGATACTAGTAAGGATACCTCGAATAGAAATAAAAAACAATTAGAACCAAAACACAAAAAGAATATTGGAAACTATTATACAAGAATATCAGTTAGTATATTCATGGAGAGAATTGAATGAAAATAAGGAATTTTATGCTTGCTACTCGTACCGGTTTCGGACGGCATCTCAAATAGATTTTTTTTCTTACTTCTAGATCCCTTCAGATTCAAGATGTTGGTATAGGTTGTAGTCCCTTCTCAGATCATGCATATGTTGGGATGGAAATCAAACTTGCGGTTGAAAGTAGGGAACGCCCCAGGTGGCAGCTAGATTGGCTTCTTTTGCAAAATGATGAGTGGGTCAAAGGATTTAGAGAATGGATTTGGGAATATTTCCAGATTAATGAAAACACTGCTACTCCATTCTCTGTCTGGGGAGTGTTTAAGGCAGCAGCCCGAGGGCGAATAATAGCTTATACGGCAGGCCAGTCCTGTGCTCTAAGGGAGAAGATAGCTCAATTGCCATTAGAACTGGAGCAGGAATATGCTCTTCAACTACAGTTCCTCCCAAATAAATACGAACAGGCAAGATCAGCGTTGAAGGATTTTTTTATTCTAGAGGAAGTTTGCAATTTGCAATTATTTCAGCAGAGGGACTATGAGGAGAGTCAGCGAATCAGCAAATTCTTGGCGAATCCCACTAGGAAAAAGCAAGAATAAGCTTTAATATTGAAAATCTTGGATCCTCTGTCTGGTTTAGAACTAGTTGAAAGAAGCGATATCTCTCAAACCTTCATGGATCATTTTCGCCGATTGTATTCTACCCAGTATTCAGTGGAGGAGGAGTTAATCCAGGAATATTTCATAAATATGAATATTCCAAAACTTTTGGAGAATCAGATTGGTGAATTGGAAAAAGGAAGTGGCGAGGAGTGAAATTTTAGCAGCTATTAAAACAACAGCCGGGGTAAAAGCTTGTGGACAGGATGGTTTCCCCATTGAGTTTTATACATTTTTTGCAAAAGAACTCATTACTCGCTTGCGAAATTTATTTAATTTTGTTAGAGAGGGGGGCCCGGTTCCGGTCATTTTTAAAGAAGCAATAATTGTTTCTTTTGTTAAAAAGGATAAAAATCCGGAAGACGTGAATTCATATAGGCCTATCAGTCTTTTGAATTCTGATTATAAACTTTTGATGAAGGTATGGGCAGAACGTTTTTTTCTCAGCCTCTCAGGAAGTCATACATAGTGACCAAACAGGCTTAATAGCGGGAAGATCAATGGCTGCTAATACCCAGTTCTTAATACATGCCCTGGATTTTTTTAATACATATTGTATTCCGGCGAGCATTGTAATGGTCGATGCGGAAAAAGCTTTCGACCTAGTGAACTGGAGAACCTTGTTTGTTACCCTTGGTCGGTTTGGGTTTCCTTCACAAGTGGTGGATATGCTGCGTAATATCTACCTGGGGTCTACGGCAAAGATCATTATAAATGCAAACTGTGCAGGAACCATCAAAATAAACCGCGGGACCAGACAGGGCAGCCCACTTTCGCCCTTACTTTTTACCATTTTTATTGAACCTTTGGGTTTAAAGATACGGAATAATGCTGCTATCCAATCCCCGATCCCTGATATGTCTAAACTTAAACTATTTGCGGATGACATCATTTTGTACTTGACTCCTGATCGAGTGAATTTTGAAAAAGTCCTGAGGGAGTTTTCTGAGTTTGAAAAAATAGGCGGGTACAAAATTAATGCAAATAAAATTGAGGTTCTAGCCCTTAATGCCGATCTGAACTCCTTTCCACCTTGTCTGAAACCTCAAGCAACAAAACCTGACCCCATACGGTATCTCGGGATATATGTATCTACACAATTTAATCAATTATTTGAATTGAATTATTTGAGAATGAAGAGTAAGATTAAGAAGTTGTTGGAACAATGGACACTACTCCCCTTTTCGATAGTGGGTCGAGTATCACTAATTAAAATTTCCATACTTCTGCTGCTAATTGTCTTATTCACTAATGTTCCGATAAAAGTAAACCAGCTATATTTTAGAAAAATAGATACCTTATTCAGGCATTTTATTTGGGGTAAGAAACCTCCAAGGGCCAAATTAAATGCGTTACAGTTACCAATAGAGCAAGGGGGTTTGGCGTTGCCGCATTTAAGAACATATTATGAGGCTGCCTTTTTAGATTTGGTGTCGGGCTTGATAGGATCACATTTTTCTAGAGACAGCTTTTTTATAGACAAAATGACACATGAAATTGGATCAATAACCCCAGTATTTTTTAAAACTTCAAAACCGCTAAAAAAAACACGATACAAAACATTAAAAGATTATCTTTTTAGACTTCATTCCTTTTATAAAAAGACAAGCTCGTCGGGTCTCCAGTATTTAAAAATTAGAGAATGTGCCAGTCTCGGTCTCCAGTTACAATTAAGACACATAAATATTTGGGAAGGTTGTGGATTGTCTGAGTTAAGGCATTTTATAGTACAAAACAGGCCGATTTCCTGGCAGGAGGTATTGGCAAGGGCAGAGAACCATCAGAAGTCGACCTTTCTTGAATATTTACGAATTAAAAAATACTAGTGGTATGCTGAACTCCCCCAACCACTTGGTGGTTGCCCTCTATGTGGCTAAAATAAGAGGGGTAGGAAACTGGTACCGGCTGTTGCACAAGTTAGGACAAGACCATGTGGTAAACAATCACCTGGAGAAAATAATTAGGCAAACTAGATGTAGGTTGTCTGGGAAGGAGTGGGAGTCCGTCTGTCACTTAGGAAGCAAATCACTGCTTGCTGCGAATTACAAAAGGATGACCTTTCTATTGCGATGGCTCTCCTATCTAACTCCGGCTACTTTAAGTAAAAGATTCCCGGGTGTTGAAAACAAATCTTTCCGAGAGGGGGAAGGTGGGTGGCACCACACCTTTTTTACATGTCCAGGCTTAAGGATTTTCTGTGTAACAGTTTTTTTAGATATCGAGCTAGCAATTGGAAAGAGAATTCCGATCGAGGCTGAAGCCGCCTTGTTCGGAATTTGCAAAGGGGGAACAATGCAATCTGAATCTGAAACAGCTTTTATATTTATTTCAAGCTTGGTAGCCCGCTCCCTAATTTTACAAAATTGGAGATCTAGGGAAGCTCCTTCCCATCTGAAATGGTTTAATAAAACGAAAAGGACCCGAAAATGTGAAGAAGCCTATGCCAGGAGGGTAGGAGCTACTAAAAAATTTGAAGTTTTTTAACGAGCTAGAAAAGATTAAAGAGAGATCATAATACTGGAAGTAGCAAATTAATGTAGCAAGCTTTTTATTATGAGACAGTTGCATCTTTATGAAATTGTATTTTTGGGGTATAAATACTTTTTAGCTGAGGCACTTGGCAGAACCATCTACTGAATATAGATATGATGAGCTGCTATAGTTACATTTTCTTCCGTTAAAAGTGGGCAGCTAAATAGGAATTTGTTGATAAGAGCGCACTAGCACTTTAATGAAACTGCACTTTAGGTCTAGTAGGGTTCTTTGTTATTATCGTTATATAACTAAGATAAATTGTATTTAGCACTTTGTATTGTGAATAATCATAGGATTAGCCGGTTGAGCTTTTCATAAATTAGCACTTTGCACTTTGGAGGGTGAATGATTGTAGGCTTGTTTCGCGAATGACTATAGGATTAGCGCTGTAGCTTTGTATAGATTTGCACTTTGCACTTTGTAGGGTGAATGATTGTAGGCTTAGTAGTTTTACCATTTTAACCATGTTTCCGTCTTTGCACTTTATGCGTATTTGGAAAACTTTTTCTCTTATAGCTGCTATGTAAATAGTATAAATTTGAACTTTGCATGTTGTCTTCTGAATGATTATTAGATTAGATGTTTGTGTCAAAAGCTGTCATATTGATTTTTAAGTATATTATCTATCATGAACTATGGGCCAGATGCATCAAGCATCCATTTTGCGATTCCTAAATAGCGATTTTTTGCGAATTGCTATTTAGAAAGTGCAAAATGGTATGTATGTACAAAATCGCTATTTTTTAGCCATTCCTTATTATTCTTTATTTGCGAATTTGCATTTTGCGAATTCGCAAATAAAGAATAATTTGCAATGCATTCCTAAGGGCCAGGAGGCCCATAGGAATGATAGTGCAATAATTCTCAAATTGCGATTTCGCAATTAGCTAATCGCAATTTGAGAATTATTTCAATGGTGCAGGGGTGTCTCACCCCTGAAATATGGGCATGTATGTGTGTCACATGCCACCATCACAAATGCCAAATAGGGCATTTTTAAAAGAAATCGCAAATTACCACCAAGTACAAGTTGGTGGTAATTTGGGATTTCTTAACACAAATTCGCAATTCCAAATAGTTACATACATATCATTTAAGGAATCGCAAAAATTGCGATTCCTTAAATGCTATGGCAAAATAAGGAATCGCATTTTTTTGCGATTCCTTAAATTGCGATTATTTGATACATAGCAAATCATGCTAAAAGGCCGTTGCGAGTCGCAAAGGCCTTGATGCATCTGGCCCTATATGCTCTGCTCAAATATATATATATGTATTTTTAAAACAATTGTTCCACAGAGAACATACCAATGTATGCAACTGTGTATTGTGGAGCTTGTCTCGGCTGCTTCCCAGGGAAACCTACCAAAGCCACATATTTCTGAAAACTAGTTCAGCGTGGTGAGACTTGTGTGGACCTCACAAGGTTTTCTTACCCAGAAGCACTTCTAAACATCAAACTTTGCCTAAAAGCGCACATTTACCACTTATTTCTATTCGGGAAAGCTCCAGCTTCTGTGGGAATCCACAAATCTTCTACCACCCAGTGATCCTACACGTCTCCCAATAACAACAGTGCTCCAGTTGTGTGGGTGAGTGAAGAGACCGTGACACAAAAGGCCCACAAACACTACACAGAGAGATAATTGATAGGGGTAGCTGTGATCTTAGTGGGCCACCCATGGAAACATACTAACCACGGATATTTTTTAAAAGTAAACACCCATTGAATTCTTGGGTGCAGTGCCTTGTGAGAACCCATAATGTTTTCTCACCCATAGTGCCCTGCAAACTTCATACCTTACCTACCACCACACATTTTCTTTACATTTCAGTGATGGAAACTTCCTAAGGAATCCACAAAATTCCTGTCAAATGCTAATCTTTAAAAAATGGCTGAATGGATTTACACCAAATCCCAAAAAGCATGCTTTATCAGTAAAGTTCAAACTTTTTGCCAAATTTGGTTCAGGCTTTTTTTCTGAATCTGTAAAGTTTCCTATCGGAAATAATATGTGAAATCGTGATTTTCGGATCCCGCCCTGTCTTTGGCCTTTTCCTGACAAATCAGCACAAAACATTCCATTAAGGAGCCAGGGTGGATGAGATATCATTTTAGGAAAGTTTTGCACAGACTCGTGAATTGGAGCTAAATTTATTACCTAAAAAATAAATGCTGTACCTATGAAAACTCTGACCTTACAATAACCACACACACACACATGCACACACACACACACACACATGCATATTCACACACACATTTATTATGCAGTGGAAGTTACCATCATGCAGTTATGGTTCAGCCCCGCCTTCCATTGAAATGGCATTTTTGGTTTGAGCTATATGTTTTGACCTTGTGGATGGATTTGCACCAAATTTGGCAATCGCTTGAAGTAGTCAGCTATGGTCTGGCAAATTAATTTGAATGCAAATTGGTACAGAGGAAAAAAGTTAATTAGGGGTTAAAAAGGATGTGTTTTCCCATTTTAGCTCCCATAGGAAATTCTGCTCACACCTAGACCCCAAATCGGTGAATGGATAATGATTTATACCAAACATGCCATGAAAGTAAGAATTTACTCAAGGTCGCTTTTTTATTGGTTTGGTGTAATCTGTTCGTTGGTTTTAAAGATATGAGCATTAAAAATGTTCAGAGGTGGCTTTAGAGGGTTAACACTTTTGCATATCTTTAACATTTAAAATCACAAATCATGATTTGTGAATACTGTGAACCACATTTTGAATTTTATGACAAATGTGATTGACCGTAGAAGTTCTCAGAATTTTTTTATGCTATCTTGGAAATCACAAATCAGCAAAAGTTAGAGTTTTGCATTGTGCAAGATAAATTGAAAGACCTCCCTCAGAGGTGTCCAACCCCGGTATAGTGTATATGGGTACCTAGAGACTTGGAAAGCTTAGGTTCCACACCAGTAAAAAAATGACATCTAAAAAATATAGTCCTGGTCATGTTATATGTCAATCATAAAGCAACTGCGATCCTGCTAGCTACCTTTTTAGGTGACAGATTTGAATGGCATTTTGTAACCGATTTTTGAGTTGATTATAATTTATGACTTTTGCTTGGCGCCAAAAAAGTATCAAGCAAAGGCAGACACTATAATGAGTGTTTGACTCCAGTGCACAGGTGGTAGGGATGTAGAGGCATGCAAAACACATGACTGCCATCAGCTTAGTGGGTTGGGTGCAGGGCTTGGGAACAGCCCAATGCCTTGCACCTAACCACCGCTGTGCACTACCTTAGTAATGATCGTTAAATTTGAACTAGATTAAATTAAATTACATTTAAAAAAACGTTATTTATCATTTAAAATACACAAACAACATACATAACTGCCCACAGTGTGGGAAATGAATTGTGTACATTGATAGTAATATCAATAGGGAAAAGACCACAGTGGCGGCTGGCATGATTCACGTGTGGTAAGTCGGGCGGGGGCTGGACAGGAGCGGGGCGCACGGGGTTGTGCAATGCATTAAAAAAACATATACACTTACGTTGCCGCGAGTTCCCGCATCTCTGCTCCTGCTCTCCTCGTGGTTTTTGAGGACCAGGAAGCCAGGAAGAACAGCTAGGCTCCCCTGACCAATCACAATGCTGCAATGCAGCATTGTGATTGGTTTTGAGCATCCTGGTTCGATGCTCAACCAGGGAATGGGGGCCTGGGCATGTTCTCCATGCAGGCTGTAATGAAGCCTGCATGGAGAACAGGGAAGGTGCGCATGACTGTTTTGGGCAGCACGAGTAGGCCGACCAAACAGTCTTTGCACACTTAGGAGTGGGCAACCACTCCTCTCCTGCCCTGCTTCGAGAGCAGAGCAGCCCCGCCCACCCATCTGCCCGCAAAGGAAACATAAAATGATATTAACTCAATGTTATTATCATTTTATATTTCCTTTACTTTGCACCGCTCAAAAGCAGTGGGGCGACGGTCCTCCGCCATAGCAGAGGAGCGCCACTGAAAGATCAATCTGGTAATAACGTCATCATTGCAACATATATTGCACTTCAACGAACGTTCCATGTGACAAGAAAAAAACAACAGGTAATCACTAAACCCATAAGTAAGGCAGGAGTACAGAAACTTCCACAGGGCAGGAGTGAATTGTGTACCTATGCCGGGACATAAAACCTGTCTGCGAGATTACTGTGACAGACAGCCCCCTGCTGTCGCGGTGCTGTAAGTAGGTATGAAATGGTTGGCAGATGTCCATGGGCGAAAGGAAGGGGGTTGCAAGGAGACGTAGATTTCACTAGTAACATCGCAGAAGGTGATGCTCCTAAGCCATCCATCCACAGTTGGGCTACACCTGATGCTCCAACACAAAGCTATTGCACATTTGTCCAATAGTAGAGCCAATGCGGTGAGACTATTGGCCTCTTTAGGAACACCATGTACGTAACCCAAAAAGGCAAGAAGTGGGTCGGGTGTAATAGTGAAACCCCTCATTAGTGAGAGCTGACTGAAAACAGCAATCCAGAAGTCCCCCAAGTGGGCGCATGTCCAAATCATGTATGTGAAATTGGCGTCTTCATTGCGGCACTTAGGACAATTCGAGGACAACGAGGTATCCAATTTAGCAAAAAAACAGGTGCAGTGTAGGCACGCCTAAGGAATTTAAAGTTTATCAATTTGTGTCTATGATTGGGAGAAATCAGTCTGGTTAATTGATACCAAATTTTGTCCAGCAAGGGCCGTTGTAACTCACGTTCCCACAACTCCCTGAGACGACCATACCCAACAGGCAGCAAAGTCAAGCAAGTGTGATAAAGTTTGGAGACATGGTGTTCACCATCTGTGTGGCCTATCAATGTGGTTAGAGGGTGAAGTTGGTAGGAATGAGGGGATATGTGGGGGACCTGAGAGCGCAGTACACTATGCAAGCATCGCAGGATAAAGTGGTCCATTGGGGTGGAGGCGGCAAAGTGTGTATTATCATTGTGTGAAAGAACATGGCCATCTGGGAATAAATCCCCACATTTGTTTTCAGTGCATACCGTGACAGTGTTTTTTTGACAGGGCCTTTTAAGGTGGGAGGCCGCAAGCGATTATTCGCAAGCGGCAGGGTGGAGAATATAAGACGTCACCCCCCCTCAGTAGCCTGGGAAGTCTCCTCCATGCCAAGCAAGTGGTAGACAGGGTCTGGATGTCAGTGGGCTCCAGCTGGAAGCTGCATGAGAGGAGTGTGTGTAGCAGGAACTCCACAACCTGGTCACGTTCTGGTCTGTCATATGGGAAACGTGCATTTTTTATGGTACCAGTGGTATGCATAGTGACACTGGGCCACCAGGTAGTGAAGTTGAAGGTGGGGCACTTTAAACCCGCTGCATTCATAAGGTAGTACTAGTGTGTTCCACCTCACCCGAGAATGGAGGCCGGCCTAGATCAGCCATATTAAGAGGCTCTTTAGCATAGCAAAGAATGCATTAGTAAGAGGAAAAGGGATATTGAGGAATAGATACAAAAAATGGGGAAGGACCACTATTTCAATAATAGCAATACGGCCCATCATGGACAGTAGTAAACGAATCCAACCCTCAATGTGCGTCATCAAGCAGCCGACTGCTGGACTTTAGTTAAGTCGCAGGACCTGCTATTTGTCTCAAAGGACATAGATGCCTAGGTATTTTACGGTACACTCACACCATTGTAGGGGATATTTGCATTGCTGAGGTGTCAGCCACGGAAAGCAGAAATATTTCAGATTTTCTCCAGTTTATTTGGATTCCTGAGAATCACCAAATCCTATTATCTCACACACAATGGGGCTGGGAGGCAAGTTATCTGCGGGATGGCACACAAACAACAGGATATCGCCAGCATATCATGAAAGGAGCAAAGGGCCAGTCGTAAATTGTAGGCCTCAGAGGAGGTGCCTCTCCTGCAGGTGCTGGACCAGGGAATCCATGGCCATGACGAATAGCAGTGGCGATAATGGACAGCCCTGCCTTGTCCTCTTCACAATTGAAAAAGGTGCAGTGAGTGAACCATTGACTCATATGCAAGCTGTTGGCTTAGAATAGAGGAGCATAATTAGGGAGGTGAACCTGCATGGTAAGCCCAGCTTCTGGAGTGTAGCAAGTAAGAAAGGCCACTGAAGGGAGTCAAATACCTTCTCTGCATCAAGAAAAGAAATCGCAGCTGTAAAGCTTGAGGAGACTTTGTGCAGCACTAAAAACAGGGTGCGCAGAATGAATGAAGTTGAGTGGTGAGGGATGAAACCTGACTGTAAAGGTGAGATAATGGTTTCTAGTAGGAGGAAGAGCCGGGTTGCGAGTACTTTAGCTAAGATCTTATTATCAAAATTCAGCAGTGAAAGTGGTAGGTCAGATTGAGCATATAGTGGGTCCTTGCCAGGCTTAACGGGGGATTACAGTTTTGCTCAATGAAGGTGGCAGGGCTCCGACTTCTAATGACTCAGCAAACATGGCTAATAGATGTGACGCAAAGAGATGCTTTTATATTTTATAGAACACCCCATAAGGCCATAGAGGCCGGGAGCCTTGTAACCGTCTAGGGAATCAATGCCACTGATCACCTCTTCCTCTGTGATCGTCCAGCTAAGGAACTGTTGCTATGGGGTAGCAAAAAAAACCAAGGCGACCTCTGATAAGTAGTCAACTACATCTCCACCATCCCCCACACACTGAGAAGAGTATAAGCATGTGTACTAATGGAGGAGTTCCTCAAGAACCTTGCTGTTGTCTGTGGTTCATGTCTTGTCCTTGAGCAGCAGCTCAGGAATGTAGCTGCAACTTTGTGGCGGGCGGAGCAGATGCGGCAGCATGCGACCAGGTCGCTCACCCTCCCTGTAATGCCGGGCCTGGCATACTTCCCCATGTGCTCCACTTCACGTTCAACCAATTCACAGAATTCATCCATTAAGTCACGATTTGCAAGAGCTATGGAGTGTCCCGCCGCTGTGTGCCTGAGTCATCAAGATTGCGCAGTTCAGTCTCAACCTGTGAGAGATCATTGCGTATATTGTGGAGTATACCAGCATGCTAGGAGGTAAATACCCCAGTGATAAGCCTTAAAGGCTTCCCAGAGGATGGTATGAGTTGTAACTGATTCGACATTGAGTTTGAAGTATTCAGCAATGGCGGATCAAATGTTGTGGAGTATGTGAGTGTCACAGATATCATGGAGTACATGGAGGGATTGTGGTTTAGCTGTGGGGGACACTGCTGTGGAGTCCCAGTGTTGGTCAATGAAAGGGTAAGATCACCCCCCATTACTACATGATCGGCATCTACCCACTCTAGTAAGGACTGTAATTCCTGGAAGAATTCCGGGGAGTCTACGTTTGGTGCATAAACATTAGGAAGTAGTACGCTATGTCCAACCAATAGCCCAAAGACCATGACATACCTGCCCGCCTCAAAAGTGAAGGGGATGGAACAGTGTATCAAAATGCATACCCCGCAGGAATATGAGCTATAGGTGGAGAAGTATCTATGTGGGCCCCGGTATGAAGCGTAAATGTGGGTAGTGCTGGGGGGACTGGGTCTCCTGTAGGAATGCCACCTTCACGCTTTGGTGCACAAGATACTGTAGTACTTACCTTCCGAGGGGTTATTTGATGCCTCGTATATTCTAAGTGAGAAATGGTAACTCGACCCGTTGGTCAATAGTACTACGTGTTGTGGTTGTGTAGTGTGATAATGAGATGACTGTCAGCATGCAACCTGTGTCAACACATTCCAAAGAGAAGAACACAGCCCTCAGCTACCCTCCACCCACACCAGGCCTCTGAACGCCCAGAAAATCTCTCCAAGAATAACCAACATACTAAAAACTAAGACAACCAAAAAAATAACACCACTTTGTATACACCACTGCAGCCTGGGATCCCTTTCGCAACAGCAGAAGAGAACAATGCTTTCAGGATCGTAAGACAACAATGATTGAAAACAAATACAGCTATCTGGAGTGCCCTGGGACAAGTATCGCCACTATCCGGCCACTGATATGGAGAGTGGAGAGACAGGAAAATGGCGACTGGAGGAAGTTCAGTCCAGTGGACACAAATCAGAGCCATTCGTGGAGTTAAAGGCTGGTAGGGATTATTACAGAGTGTCGTGGCAAGCAGGTGGGTGGCCTTTCGTATATTGTTTGAAAAAGGCCAGTCCATCAGTAGGGGTGTAAAACATTGTGAAAACAAACAGGTGTGTGGAGGGTCGGGGGGAAATATTTAATGACCTTTCTGCTCGCTCCCCTATACCAAGGTAAAAAACACAAAAAAGAGCAGACCAGGTCTACAAACGGTGTGTAACTGCAATAGCGACCGTGAGGCACTAGTGGTGAGTGTATGAGACAAAGGGTTGTAAAAATTTGAGACTATTAGTCACAAAAAGGCCAAAGTAATTCCCATCAGACCACCCATGTGGTGGAGTTTGCGTCATATGGGAATCACTGGTCTTCCCATCCCAAGTTCGACCATATAGTGTCGATGCGGGAAAGGTTGTCAAGAACATAGTCTTGTTGTGACACCCTGAGGTGATGTGAATGAAACAAGTGCAGTGCTCAAAAAATATATTAAATAAAATTAACTACCAGGACTCCGAAAAACGTTACAATAGAAGTCCAAGTGTCAAGGATTAAAAACACGCCAAGTAGTAAGACTACTCAATGGCGCTGTGCAGCATGGGTGGTCTGATGGGAATTACTTTAGCCTTTTTGTGACTAATAGTCTCAAATTTTTACAACCCTTTGTCTCATACACTCACCACTAGTGCCTCACGGTCGCTATTGCAGTTACACACCGTTTGTAGACCTGGTCTGCTCTATTTTGTGTAAAACATTGTGCCTTCACATCGACACACAAGCAAGCAGGGTAGAGCATGCCATAATGCCGTCCCAATTCCCAGAGTGAGTTTTTACCAACTGGGAGTTGCGCATGCCTCCTGAAACATCAGCTTGAAATCTGGAAAGATGGAGAGTTTAGAACTCTGGGAATGTACCCAGCCCTGCTCACGAGCCAAACAGAGCGCAGTGTCACAGCCTCTGAAATTTAGCAGACGGGCAATTATGGGACACGTTGGAGGGATGTACCATGTTACAACGCATACCATTACAACTACCTACCATTACAACGCGACCATTACAACGCATACCATTACAACGCATAGCGCTTAGAGGTGCTGGATAGTGGTAAGTATAATTTACTATTCCAACTCCAGTCCCCGTGGACACTAGGGAAGGTGTTGGATAGTAAATTAAACTTATTCCCTATCCTAGAGCGCCCCCCAGCGCAATGCGTTGTAATGGTATGCGTTGTAAAAGTTGCGTAGTAATAGTAGGTAGTTGTAAAAGTTGCGTTGTAACAGGTGTATACCCGTTGGAGTCCCTGTGGGGGCAGTGGAGCAAGTGAGAGATGGGCCCTTCCACCACAAAGGTTGAGTAAAGCAAAGTATCAATAGGCGGCGTCTCAGTGGAATAGGCGCATCCAGAATTGCTCACTGGCTCGCCCGTGAGGGTTTTGGACAAGTTGTCGACCTGGCCTCCAAACCTTCTGTTTTTGTGGTGACGATTTTGAAGAGGTGCTCTAGCTTGTCAAGCCTTTTCACCTCTCCGCCTTTTAGGGTGGAGAGACGTGGCTCTGGTGGCATTGCAAGCACTCCCCCATAGTGTCCAACCTACCCTAAACGGTGTCCAAGCATGCATCCATGGCTTGGAAAGTCAGCATTTATTTCTTTAATTTTTTTATTTAAAAAGTTTTCTATAGCGCGTACAAGACCCCGAAGGGTATCAGAGCGCTTCACAATAGTGGAAGAGGAGAACAAGGTAAAAGGTGATCATTGTAAAGGAAGTAAAAGAGGATAACATAATGAGCTAATAACAATGTACAAAAATGTGCACAAGCATTACTACAGTGAGGTAGACAGTACTGGGTAATACAGTTGTTAGGCCAGATGAAAAGAAAAAAAACATGTAGAACACAGTCGACCAATGGTCATTTAAGGCAGAAACCTGTTCATTAGGAGTGTTTTTAATTCATGTTTGAAAGCAGCTGTGTATGGAATTCTGCGGATTTCCGAAGGGAGCGAGTTCCAGATCTTCAGTGCTGAGCCAGAGAAGGCTCAGAGTCTTGTTCTCCTTTTGCGAAAGGTCTAAGGGTTCAGTAATAGAGAATTTGCCCTTCTTGATTGTCTGCCCTCCCCCCAATAGTTCTAGTTTTTGAGCCAGGTAACCAGGGGGTTTGAAGTGGAGGGCTTTGTGCGTCAGACAGGCAATCTTTAATTGAATTTTTGCTTCGTAGGGTGGCCACTTTAGAGATCTTAGAGCTGGGGAGATGTGATCAGTTCTTTTTGTGTCAGTGATGAGTCTGGCAGCTGCATCCAACGAAGCCCTGAGCGGGGCCAAGGTTTGTATGGAGAGGCCACACAGCGACCCGCTACCATAGTCTAGTTTCGGCAGGACACGCGCTTGAACCACCCACTTGAAGTCCTCTTTAGGGAGGAATGATTTTAGATTTCTAAGATGCCCAATTTGGTAGCTTACACCCTTACACATCATACTAATGTTTTTCTTCATGTCCAGGTGTGAGTCTAGTATGATTCCAAGATATGTAGCTGAGTCGATGATAATAGGGGAGCAATTGAAGGTAGTGAGGTGCTTCATCCAGTGGTCGATCTTGGGGGGCTGTTTAGGAGGGGATATGAAAAGGAACTCTGTTTTGGCGGTGTTGAGCAAGAGATGGTTCTCAGTTAGCCAGTTTTGGGTAATCATCAAGGAGGAGTTGAGTGAGATGAGATCTTCAGAAGAATTGATTTTCAGGTAAAGCTGTGTGTCATTTGCATACATATGAAAAAGAATGTTCATGGATTTAAAAGCGTTCACTAGTGGTTCCAGGAACATGTTATAGAGTAATGGAGATAGTGCAGACCCTTGCAGGATCCCATGGGGACTGTAAATGGTTGAGATAGTGTATGGTTCACCTGAACTCTTAGGGATCTATTGTGAAGGAAGGAAGCAAACCATTGCAGTACCCGACCAAAGAGGCCCATCCTGTATTCCAGAATGGTTAAGAGGATATCATGATTAACCGTGTCGAATGCAGAGGAAAGATCAAGGAGGATTAGTAGGCAGGATTCGTTATGATCTAATAATTTTAGGATGTCGTCCATAATGTGAAGGAGCGTGGATTCAGTACTATGACCGCTCCTAAACCCAGATTGATGTTGATCCAAGAGATTAAAAGTCTCAATGTCCGAGCAGAGTTGCAATTGGGCGCATTTATTCAAGGAGATTAGTCAGAGTAGGGATTTTGGAGATGGGACGAAAGTTGTTGAGATCAGATCTGTCCGCATCAGGTTTTTTGAGAATGGGTGAAAACTGAGCTGATTTAAGACATTCTGGGATCTTGCCTTGAGATAAAGAGGCATTGACAATTTTTGTCCGAAGGGGGATAAGGGCACCATTGATTTCTTTGAAGACAGACGGAGGCAATGGTTCGCTAAAATGATTAGAGCATGGTGTCAGTAGTGTGCAGCTGTTCTGGGCCGGTGGGGCCATGTCCGCAGGTGCGTCTGATCGATCTGACTCCTTCAGCCTAGCCCCGTGCCATTTAAGGCCAGGAGGTGGGATTGCGAGCACTAGGGTGTGGGGAGGAGAGGCTCAGGTGACAGCCTACTACAAGACAAAGCCCCGGGACCAAGATTTTTGGCGGGGGCTGCAGGCAAGGGTCTATAGGATGTGGGCACTCCAGGTGGGCAGCCGTGTAGTCTTTGGTCAAGGTGCTGCGCAATCAGGCCCAGGTGCCAAAATAGCAGTGAAGGGGACCGCACCCATGGCCCAGCCGATGGCCAGTCACACCGCAGGCTGCAAATAGGTTAAAGGCAGTCTGTCTCCTTTGCTGCAGAAAGCTTGTCGCTGTCGTAGCTAGTGAAGTCTCACTCCCGGTCTGGCCATCTGGCTCCAGGGCATGCAAGATGGCAAAGAGTCCGATTTGCATCGGAGGGCTGCAGCAACTATGGAATGACAAACAACCCACCGGGGGCTAGCCAATGGCTCCGGGGTCTGGCAGCTGCGGGGGCCTGAGATGGCACAGGGCTCTACCAGGCGAAGGTGCGGCAGTCTGCATGAGCCGATGTTCAAGTGGGGGCCCTGCCAGGCAGCAGGCAAGGCCCCAGTCAGCCATCTGAGGGAGGGGCAGGCGCAGGAGGGCAGCTTTCACTCCCAAACAAATGATAGAAGTTAGGGCATGAACACCAGGACAACAGGAGTCTGGAGGAGGAAGGGGCGGGTGCCAATGCAGGGGGCCGGCTCCACGGCCCGACACAGCTGGCTGAAGGGGTTTGTCAGTTTTCAGGAAGTCTGCAGTTATACATATATAGCACTAAATACATGCATTTATAAATTGTGATGTTCACGTAAATTTAGCCATATTAATGTTGAGTAACTCATGTTAAAACAACATAATCTGTGTTTGTTGTGTATTTTTCCTTTCTCTTTTTTCAGGAGGAACGTTGCAGTAGATTGCGTTAATTAGAATATTCCAAAATGTTTTGGTTTCTGTATGAATTATTTATCTGTATGTGTTCCATAAGGAGTCAATTGTGAATTTCCAACACCTGCACCCAAGGATAGGCTGACTTGGAAGTACCATCCTGCTACGAGATGTTCTGTTGAAGGTCATTCAGCAAAGGCTTCCATTGTGTTGGGACGGGATGGGAATAAGGCAGAAACTGCTTTATCATAAAATGTTCTATCCTGATTGGTCTCCTTGCCCTCAGAACCATTGGGGTGTGGTATACTGCAGGGAAATGTATGATTTAATTGTATATTGCTGAGATAGCTAGATTTAGATGATCTTTCCATCCTCTATGACTAGATACCTTTCCACTCCTCCTCAAATAGTTAGACTTCTGAGCAAACCCAGTCTCACTGACCTTCATTTGATTTTGTCTTTAGAGACTTTACGCTGCTGTCACCTCTTGTTTGACTTCTCTCACATATTTACTTATTTCTTTTAGCTTAGCATATTAGAGTATTTTCCTTTCCTTTATGACAACTCTTGGCATTTTGTTTGTACTTGCTAACACGAATTTGATTTGAATTATATGTTGAAGACATTTATGTACTGAACATTTATCTTTGATAACCTTAATGATTTGAGTTTGCAACTTTGCTAATCTGCTAATAAAATCTTCATGGCTTGCAAATCTACTCCTCTCTGTCATCACTTAGGAACCTATTGCACTTTACTGATATTGATGCTTTAATGTTTTTGATTTATTGATGTTAACCTCAGCCCGGACCGAAAGGCCCACCCGCTCAAGTGCAGCTTGTACTTGAGTTTGCACCAACGATCTGCACGATACAAAACCATCCTGCTGCTACAGGTACATCCACTGCTGAGGCAGCTAAAAGACAGTTGAAATTGTATTTGCACATGCTAGCTTGCAAGGTTCCTGGGGCCTCATTTATGAGCCCTTGCGTCACTTTTACGCCTCCTGGTGCGTCACTTTTTGTGACGCACAAGTGGCGTAAAAAATTCGCCTTGTTGCGCCATATTTTCAAAGTGACGTATCTAAGTAGATGCGTCACTTTGTAAACCTCTGCGCCACATTATACCTGCGCCAGGTATAATGTATGCAAGGGGGGCGTATTGACGCAAGAAAGGGTCGTAGAAGTGACAGCAGTGAAATCTATCAGATTTCACTGCGTCACTTCTAGGACGCTGTTGCGTCAAAATCTTGCGCCTGCCTCACAGCAGGCGTAAGACTGACGCAGGGCCTTTCACATGGGGCTTACCCCTATGTGATAGGACGCATTGCTGGAAGTTGCGTCACTTTTGTGACACACTCCAGCAATGCGTCACTTTTGCGCTTACAGATACGTCAGAAATACTGACGTATCTGTAACTCCTTCCGACATGATGCGCCATAATGTAAATATGACGCATCATTGGTGTCGCAAGGAGGGCGCAATGAAAAGTGACGCATTGCTGTTTTCATGCAGCGATGTGTCACTTTTCATAAATGAGGCCGTTGCTACATAAGCTTATCCCTTCCTTCTCCAATGCTTGCTGCTGTTGAATACAAACTACAGCTGAGCCTGGTTATGTGCAGATTCTGTTCTAGCTTTCAGTGACTTACAGTAGAAACTAAAAGAGTGGGTTGTATGTAATGAGAATGTTGGCATCTTGGGGTCTCTGTTGTTCTTGCCAGAGTGTCAGGGCCGAACTGGAATCAAGAGCAGTCCTGGCAGAAACACCCAAATCAATCCCACTGCCACCCTCTCATCCTTCCATTCCCCTCTCATTCTCTATCTATTTCTCTCGGACACCTTCAGCCCCGGCGCCTGCTGCCATTTACCCTGGGGAGTGGAAGAGAATGACAAAGACAGGACCCTTTGTTCTTAACAAATCAGCCTCCAATGCCTCCACCTCACTCCTCTCCACCCCCTAAAACCCACCCAGAACCCCTGGAAATGTGTGATGGGCCAAGTGGGTGGTTCCGGCCCCTGCAACAACCCTCTGTCTC
>NW_028243381.1:0-53438 GCF_964263255.1 Lissotriton vulgaris
TGCGTTAGTTTCCAAGCACAGTAGATCCCCTAGGGAGGGCTTTAAGAGGGATGAAAAACCGTGAGGGTCTCTCAAAGGGGTGCAGCCAATGTAATTAAGGGTGTGGCTTAAAAACACGTAAGCTAAAAATCTGTCTTTAGCACAGTTTGCCGCCTGACTTGTATTTTGGTTTTTATGTCATTGAATCCAGATACAACAAGTAACATCGTACCTACAGCAAGTCAGGACTAATTGCTTTGTCAATGGTTGTTAGTTGCATAAGATAAATATGCAGCAACTATGGCTTGTATATAATAATAAAAGCATTTCTTCTTAAAGCCTTGGTGACACCACGACAATGTTGCTGCTTCTCAGTTTCAAAAAGAGAAGGGAAATCCAGAGATAAAATGACCCTCTTTAAAGGATTTCCCTTCCCCTACAATGCTCACCTGGCATAACGTCAGGCCGAAACTTCTCCACTAGTGAGAAGTGAGCAGTGTGAGCAGCACACATTGATGTGCCTGCTATCACTGCAGTCCGGAAAGAAATGGACTGCCTGTGCCAGGGCACAAAACAGAGCCCGTAGAGACCCGTTTCGAGGCCTTCTTTAACCTCTTCCACGCTCGTGACGGAACCGTTCCGTCACGAGCCACGGGTGGGCTGTGCTGGTGACGGAACGGTTCCGTCACGGCCTGCTCGCTGCGCCTGCGCGGCGCGAATTCCGCGCCTGCGCTGAGGGTTCTGAAGAGCGGGCGGGGCCATGACGGAACCGTTCCATCACAAGCACAGCTCACCCGCGAGCCGTGACGGAGCGGTTCCGCACGGCCGCCCCACCCCCTTAGCGCTGCGGCGGAATAGCCGCCACAGCGAAGGGGTTAAAAAAACTGCTGGTGCGCAGCACCGGTGAGACTCAGCCCACTTAAAACCCTGCCCTTAGTTCAAGCTAAGTGGTAAACCGGTAATAATAATTTTTTAACTTTAGCTCCCTTAGTGTTAAAATTGACATAATTGTAAAGTAGTATGGGACAAAATGAGCTGCATATTAACCTTCCATGCTTCGTCCAAACCAAATACAATGAGATGATTGATCTGTGAATGGGGGTGAGTGTCTGAAAAGTTTCAGCGCTCCTTTCATCATCTCTTTGTGTTTCCTTAGTCCAAACCTCCAGCGGACACACGTCCGATCTCACTGCAGCAGGAACAACATCACCAAAGATATTATTTGAAAACCGCTGCTCACTCCCCTTGGTCCCTACAAACCTGTGAGAGGGCGTGCACTTGACCACCGAGACACTGTTTCTTCAGTTATGCTCCAGTGCCTAGTTGAACTGTTGGCACAGTAAAACAAACAACACAAACAAAATATCTAATACCTCATCCCAAAGCAGTGAGAAGCATCCCGGCCTTAGCTCTGGAGACCGCACTGTTTGTGGGGCAAGCAATTCAACCACACTGGATGGGGCAGGCAGCAAACACCTATTGGGCTCAAAGGGCTTCAGACCCCCCCCCACCCCGCTCCCCCCCCACCCATCGTGTGTATCAGCACGGGCTGAGACAGCTTCTCAAGCTGGCAACCGTCTTATTGCAGCCTCACCCGAGAACTTTCAAGGTATTTAAATGACCATTTACTTGTTAACAAGGCTTTGTTCTGTTTTCACCCCTTCTTAGAACCCCTGCATCTCCACTCTGCCTATTGCTGGAAAAATGAGTGCCCCCCCAACATTTTTATCATCCCCACCCGAAATGTGGCTCTAGTTGTGCCTCTGGGATGGGGGTAGAATTTGAAAGTGTGCCCAGTATCACACGTTGTGGTGAAGTTGTTTTATCGTTTGTTGGGCCAATAAAACAAAAGGAGGCCAATTTACCAATGAAATTGCCCCAAGTTACACCTGGTGAAGCAGATGCTCCCTCCCATAAACCATTGGGTACACACAGAAGAAATTAACAAACATATCAACCTTATAAACCAGATGCAATATGCCTCTCCTTCCAGAAGCATCCATTGTCCCATATCAGCCTGCTCTTTTTAAAACCCAAGCAAATGAACCTGCACACTTGCAATACACACCGCAGCAACAGAGCGTACGAAAACTCAAGGAATGACATCCAGCAACCCCTAACCCACCTGCTCCTTCCTCCACGCTTGGAGCAGTCCCCAATGCAGCGTCTGCAACCAAGGATGCCCCAAAAAAACCACAAATGCAAACCCTGCTATATTAACACAGCCACCACAGCCCTTCCAGCACGCTTAGCTGCGCCAACGCACATCTACTCCACTGATACACATACTGCCTACTCCACGATTGGTTCACAAAAGAAGCTCTACTCGCTCCTCCCCTAGAATGCTATAGCCATGTTAAACCATGGTTACTAAATGGGGATTACTCCAGCACATGCACCTTTACTCCAATAGGAAGCAAGCCCTCGACACTGCTGAGTCTGCCAAGAAGAGTAGCAAAGTTTTATTTGTGGTGTGCAGAGGTTATATTCACATGCAACCAATTAGCACAGAAAATAAAACAAACCTTAGCAAACCCAATAATTCTCACTTTTTCCACATTTAGACCTTTCATTGTTTGTCGATGCTAGAAATGTGTTTCTCCTTATGTTAAGATTATTTCCGAATCTCAGTGCTATAAGATTATTTTGCCAACAACTTGGTCACGATTTAACACAAAGGTAACCCATTTTGTATGCTGTCACACAAGGAAGACTACTCAACCTAAAAACATGCACTGGAAAGCAACTGGCATCGAAACATGGAGTTACTACATTAGTGTAATGTAAAATCAAGACTTGATCTGATGTGGACCAACGAGTAAAGAGCATGGGGCATACTCTCAAGGAGTTATTGCAGAGTTAACGGCACTTTATCGCAGCCAAAGTCGTGATAAAGTTACCACCCCATTCACAAGCTGGTGCTAACAGCCCATAGCACCAGTTTACCTGCGATAGCAGCCGCAAAACAAATCACGACAGACGACCCCGGCAACTATTGCTGATGAGATGCAGAGTAATTCAAAACAAAAGGTGCTACAAGGGATTTGTTTTTAAATTGTTCGGTCTAAGTTCTGAGTTGTACCATAGTAACACACTCAATGGTATCCACAGGATAACGATATTATTGTAAATGGATAAATAAATTAATGGAAGGTCAGAAGAAAAACAGAGCAGAGGAATTTATATTTCAAAGAAAAATCTTTACTGAGAACAAGTTGTGGGCGATAAATATACAAATTAATTTTAGCAAAAAATCATGAACAAAGATTGACAAAAATGTATCCGTGGTTCATGACTTAACACATCAGCTCCTTGTTAATGAAAGAAAAGACAACCCAAAATGATCAATTGAATGTGGTTGTAAGTTCGTGTTGTAAAACAACATTAGAGGAGTTGATGGAATGTCGACGTTTCGGTCTCGGTTGCTGATGTCAAGAACACCATCATCAGGACGATGACTATTCAATTGCTGAAGCAAAGACTCCCTATTTAAAACAATAAATACTTATATGCAGAGTAGGCATTCCCGTGCTAAAAGCTCCAACAACACCACTCCTCAACATTCTGAACGACCAGCCAGATCTGCGAATTGACCACAAAACATGCGATAAGGCGTGTTAGAAGCAGAAAACTAACACCTGCTCTGACCTGGTGCAAAGTTGGAAGGCACCCTGCACCACAAAAGGAACCTAGTGCCACACCTGAAGAACATCAGATGCCATGGAGCCACTTAACATGCAGGCCGGACACCCAAGAGGGCCACAACACCCACCGCCACAACCCCCAGGATCTCCCCCAGCCCCCACCTCCCCCCCAGACCAAAACTGAGGCAACCCAGACAAAAACAGTGACCCTCAGAAAATGCACCAACCTCACAGACCTAACACCAGAGAATGCAATTGCCCACTACATGCTCAAAGGGACAACCCTCCTCCTCATCCTGACCGCCATTGTCCACAGGATGATGGTACCAACACAGCGGACAACCAACATCCCACCAGAAATGAAATGAAATGAAATGAAATGAAAGGAGTCTTGTTGTGCGCAAACTTAGCCCAATGGGCGTCAAGGCGCCTAATTCCAAAACCAGCTCATAACAAAGACCCAACAGTTCAACCTGAGTAGGCTCTTGAGAAGCACCACGTTTTTAAGGCCCTTTTAAACAAGTCTAGAGAAGGTAGAGTTTTAATCTCCATAGGCACGGTGTTCCGGAGCTGGGGGGCAGCGACAGAAAAGGCCCTGGCTCCCCATCTGGTGAGCCTGAAACGCGGGACAGCAAGCTGGAGTAGTCCCGCAGAGCGAAGGCACCTTGTGGGGTGGTAGCGGGTAAGAAGGGTGCTGATAGCGCCTTTAGGTCCATTCTCTAGAGCTCTGTACGTCAAGCACAGAATTTTAAAGTAGATTCTGTACTGGACAGGCAGCCAATGGAGGTCTCTCCTCGCGGTAGTGGCAGATGATGTCTTGGGAAGGTCTAGGACAAAACGTGCAGCAGCAGCCGATGTATGAGGCCCTTGTTGGACTCCATGTAAAGAGAATTGCGGTAATCTAACTTTGAGCCAACAAGGGCGACTGCAATCTGCTTACGTGCTTGAAGGGACAAGTAGCTGCGAATTCTATTGAGTATCCTGATCACGCCCCAACAGGTTGCAACAGTCCGATTCACCTGAAGGGACATCAAGAGTGAAGTATCAAACACCACACCGAAGTTTCTGGCAGATTGAGAGGGAGTGGGGCAGGTGCCGAGAGAGGAAGGCCACCACTCACTCGACCAGACATCTTGGTCCTTCCCAAAGACCAACACCTCTGTCTTGTCGCCATTCAGCTTCAGGGAGTTGATGACCATCCAGTCTGCAACATGTTGCATACATGACCTGAAGCTGGAGGCAGATGTAGTGACAGAGGAATGAGTGAATGACACCTCAGACCAAGCTGCTGGCAATGCTGCACCTGTTGGCCTCAGGTACCCTCCAACCAACAACCACCTGAGATGGAGGAATGACACAGCCAGGCTGTCGTAATTTGACAATGACTGGGTTAGCGTTAAGCTTTGCTACACGTTATTTCCCTTATCTTGGCCTGACTTGAAAACGCCATTTTCTATGTTATGGCGGCCATTTTTGAGAACCAGCTGCCTCGTGGTCAGCGTGCCCTTTAGTCCTTTGTCCGTGCCACTGACCACCTGAATTTGCCCAGCAACAGGCTATTTTTAGTAACGGTCAAGCTTGCACATGCGCAGTTCCGATTGACCAGTCACCCCTTAGGAATGTTCTGCCAAACTGACCAGTGGTGTTGTAACCCCGCCCATGAGTTGGCTGTGTTCCAAAAATGACCATATATGTACTTAAAACTCTGTAACCATGTACCGCCTACCTTTTTTATGGTTCTAAACTGTATAAAAGAAGGACTTGCACCGATGTTTGGTGTGATACTTCTTGCATTACCCAAGGGTGCTGTAGGAATGTACCACCACCCCATGGGGTCTTAATAAACTTGTCTTTTACATTTTCTAGTTTCCGTGCCAACAGTTCTTATGGTGTAGAGGGTATTTCTGCGGAGTATGTAGGCCTGGAGAACCCAATGCCACAAATTGGCGACCACGAAGGGACTCATCGGCGACTCGGATGCCCGAAGGAGAGGTCGTGACGAAGGATTGGAAACTCGCCATGGACGCGTACGCTGCCACTGAGTGACCCGAGTCTTGGCACCCACGGTGTTTTCTTCCTTTCCTTCTGATCTGACCTTCCAGGTGGCGCCGGTCCCCGACTGAGATCCTGTTTGTCTGCGTTGCTGTATGGTGCCTGTTTGGCTGATTTGATCAAAGACCTTGGCAGTTGGAACCTGGACATTTGAGATTTGGGTAAGAATTGTGATTGGTAAGGTAGTCTGCGAACGCTTACTGTAGTTCTATGACTGTGACTATGATTTGAGTTAGCTAACATTTGAGGTTGTGAATTTGAACACATATGTGTAGTGCACTTCACATAGGCAGGCATGTAGAGATATTTCTCTAACTTCGTTTGTACTTTGAACGGCACATTTGTGTGAAGTATAGTAAGTGCCATTTTTACAGTATCACGTTTTCGTGGTACTTTTGAACATGCCTGTTTTAAGCACACTCCGAGGGATGTGCTGTCTTGGAAATGGTACCTCATATAGATTAAATGAATCTCAGCCGGCTTCCCCAGAGGGGACCCCTAACCGCAAAATGTATGTGAAATTTGGCCTCCCCCCTATACTGTATAGTAAATTATGGAATAAATATACCAAGTCTGATCCCGAGTTGCAATGGCCACTACATGGGTCGTTTGATTTACGAAAGGTTCAGTTTGTGGAGCAATGTTTGTTTCAGCGCAGGTCTAGACAGGACATGTTTGATTGTGTGCGAATGTGGGAGAAAGCAGTGCGTGAACGAATGAAGCGTGAGATTGCCTTGGCGGAAAAAGAGCAGCGCAAGGCTGCTCGAGATAAGGCCTTACAGCTGGAGGAGAAGGAGTTACAGGAGAAGAAAGAGAGGGAGGCGCGGGAACGTAATTTGCAAACGACCAGTCAATTTCCTATTCGACGTCCGCTTTATCCTGTCCTTACTAATGAAATTGATGATTTTTCATTATTAGATCGGTCTCCGCCTCCGTACGTTCAGCCTACGGCCCCGACCGAGGATTCCGGTGATGAAGGTCAGGATAAGACGAGTACGAGGTTAACCGCTGAGAGAGCTTCGGAATTACGAGGGTTTGCTAGAAAATTGAATTTGAATAGAATTACTATGTCAGAACTTAATGCTGAAAGGAATAAGTGGTCGGAACGAGAACAGATGTGTCTTTTGAATACTTTTGCAGATGAAGTTATTAAGCGATTTCGTAAGAATTCAGAGGACTTAGAACCTAAGGATGTATCAGTCCATCATGAGCAAATGCGTAAAGGTTTATTTGCTATTTCAGATGCGGATACCTTTTTCCTACGATTGGTCCAGCTCCGGGATGAGGCGTCCAGATTGCGGGAAGCACACAAAGCCGCGGAGGAGTCCTTGCCAGGGTCGACGTAGCAATCCAAAGAGTGTTCTATCTTTGGAGCAGATAAGAGTTCTAAAGTGCATGTTATGCCTATGC
Source organism: Lissotriton vulgaris (assembly GCF_964263255.1). Lineage (NCBI taxonomy): Eukaryota > Metazoa > Chordata > Amphibia > Caudata > Salamandridae > Lissotriton > Lissotriton vulgaris. The sequence goes on from NW_028243381.1 coordinate 7,086, forward strand.
GTGAAGCTGCACCTTTGTATGTTCCCCCTAAAGGGCAAGGTACAGATGATGATAAAACGTCAGTGGATGCAAAAGGGTATTTTATATATAATTGGGTGTATACGCCTTGGAATAGAGCGGATGTTATGGCGTTGAAAAATGCTTTACCTGATCCCCGTAAAAATCCGGCAGCTTTCTATGAAGGAGTAGAGGGGGCTATTTCTTCTTGTGTTATGACGCTCGTTGATATAGATCTTTTCTTTGGATTAATTCTCCCCCCTGATATGTGGAGAGCGATTCGTAAGTTCGATGATCAAGCAATGTTTGGGGCGACTTGGAAAGATATCAGCCAGGCTGATTTAGACAGGGAACCTGCATGCAAACCATGTCAGCTGATTTTAGATCTTCCAACAGCTATTTTGAATAAATTAAAGACACTTGTTCCCCCTAAACGATTGATTGGACTATGTTAGCATCGTGCAAACAGAAGCAAGATGAATCGGTTTCCGACTTTTTCACGCGTTTTGAAGAAGTGTTTCATGATTACAGTGGGCAATCGTTAACAGATGATACGGGTAGGCATCTGTTTGTCGACAAGTATGTGGCTAATCTCCTACCGGAGATTGCAAAGCGGTTGAAAACAAGTGAAAGTTCCTGGACCACAGCGACCCCTGCGTCTTTGTTAACTATGGCTCAGTATTACGAACGGCAGGAAATAGAGGCTAAAGAAAGTGTTGATAAGAAAGCGAAGGAATTGAAAACGAAGGTGATGTTGGCACAGGTTCGTGGTGCGCAATCTAGAGGGAATGATAGAGGCAGGCGAGGAGGGGGTAATGTGTCGTATGGTCGTACTGATATTGCTGAGGACCAATGCGCATATTGTAAAGAGTTTGGGCATTGGGCTGAAGATTGTCCGGTGCTTCGTGAGCAACGTAGTCAGCGTGGTCGAGGAGGTGGAAGGTCAAGGAATAGGTATTCGGGAGCGAGGGGTGGTGGAGGTGATCGTGGTAGGTTTGAAGCGAGGGGTCGCAGTCAGGACGAACGAAACACTTTTGATCGGCGAAATCAGTATCAGATATCGGAGGGTGAGAACGTGGAGAGTCTGGATTATGTGCATGCATCGGATTGCGTAGGATGGGGGGTGGAATTGGTTGAAGTGCCAGTAGATCAAAGAGGTCCATATGTATCAGCGGGCATTTTGGGTTCTACTGATCAGTTTTTAGTTGACACAGGAGCTACTTGTAGTGCTTTGTCTAAAAACTTGGTTCCAAGGGCTCCCCTGTCAGGCGAAACGATAACATGTATAGGGTTCGATGGCACACCCTCTCCAAGCCCATTATCACAACCTCTTGCATTTTGTATTGACACATTTTTTGTTTTTTGTCCATTTTTGTTGTCACCCCATACTCCAGACAACATTATGGGCATTGATTTGCTCAAATATTTTCGAGCAACGATACGCTGCGCTCCGGAAGGAGTGCGGGTTATTTTGAATGACAATTACCCAGATTCAGGCAGACTTTGTACCATGCATGAAATTGAAGCATTAGCCTCTCTCCCGAATACGTTATGGGCGACATCAGATACGGATGTGGGACAGATGCTCATCCCGCCTATTCAAATTACTGTTAAGGGGGGAGTATCTTTGCTACGTGTATCGCAGTACAAGATATCCAGGGAAGGTGAAATTGCCCTGACGCACAAGGTTCAGGATTTGATTATTGCAGGAGTAGTGGGGAAGTTCCTTACAATGTCTGTAACAGCCCTATTCTTCCGATCCTTAAGAAAGACACTGACGACAAAGTCTATCGATTTATTATTGATTTGAGAGAAATTAACAAAATTGTCATTCCTCAGTACCCGGTGGTGTCTGACATCACAACATTACTTACTCTGGTCCCCCCCCACTGCAACGACTTTTTCTGTTATTGACCTTAAAAATGCGTTCTTTTCCATTCCCATCCATCCTGACAGCAGATACCTATTTGGCTTCACGTTAAATAATAAATCGTATAGATTTTGTCGTGTTCCTCAAGGTTACACAGAGAGCTCTAGCATTTATATCCAGGCTCTAAAAAGACAGCTCAATTCATTTGAATTACAATCTGGAGTAGCTCTTATCCAATATGTTGATGATCTCTTATTGGCGGCGGACACCTATGCACAATGTGAGGAGAGTACTCTTGCTTTGCTCTCTTTTCTTGCTCAGAACAACCACAAGGTTTCTTGGAAGAAATTGCAATATTGTAGACCAAAGGTGACCTACCTCGGTCATCTTTTGTCTAAGGAGGGGCGTGCATTAACATCTGATCGAATTCAAGCAATTTTAGATACACCAGTCCCCCGCACTCAGAGAGATGTACGTGCCTTTATAGGTTTAACGTCTTTTTGTCGACAGTGGATAATTGGGTTTTCGCACATCATAAAACCTTTGCTAGCGTTACTGTCTAAAACGACACCAATGCCCCTTGAATGGACAGATGAATGTCAGAATGCTTTTGAACAATTGAGACAGGCCCTTTGCTCTGCACCCGTGTTAGGTACACCAGATTACACAAAGATTTTTACGTTGTACGTGCATGAGAAAGATGGGTGCGCGTTATCAGTGTTAGTACAGACACACGGGGATAAACAGAGGCCATGCGCGTACTTCTCAGCCATTCTTGATCCTGTAGCACGAGGGTTACCTGGGTGTTTCCGAGCAGTTGCAGCAACAGCAGTAGCTATACGTCAGAGTGAGGGAATAGTTTTGTCACACAAACTGTTGGTGTTAGTTCCCCATGCAGTGGACGCTCTGATAAATCAAACGAAAACACAGTATCTTACGAGCGCACGGTTAACAGGATATGAGCTCACACTCCTGGCGCCACATATCACACTGAAAAGATGCGCTACCCTGAACCCTGCCACTTTATTGCCATATCCGGTTGCTGAGGGCCAAGAGGAAGAACACCATGATTGTGTTTTCCTGACCGAAGAACAAACAAAGGGTTGTGTCGACTTGCAGGATACGCCACTTTCAGATGTGGATGGGGAAATGTGGGTTGATGGATCGTGTTTGAGGCTGCCAGATGGCACAACGTCTGCAGCATATGCGATCACGACACTTAAGACAGTGGTAGAAACAGCACGAATACCACAGAAATCGGCCCAAGCAGCAGAACTGATAGCTTTGACAAGAGCCTGCAAATTGAGTGCTGGCTTATGTGTGAACATCTACACAGACAGCCGGTACGTCTTCGGAGTAGCGCATGACTTTGGCCTACTCTGGAGAGAACGTGGGTTTTTGACTTCGCATGGAGTACACATTATGCACGGAGAGCTAGTGCGTGATCTCCTAAATGCGTTACTTTGTCCAAAGAAAGTGGCGATAATCAAATGCAGTGCACATAAAAAGGTCACTGACAAAGTGGGACAAGGTAATGCTTTTGCAGACAGTATAGCGCGACAAACGGCTATGTCACGAAATGACTCCCCTATGTATGTAGTGAAATCGCAGGCCGAGCGATGGCATGATGCTAGAGCAGAGATATTAGACATCCAGAAATCAGCGACTGAAGCAGAACTTGCAACATGGGCAGCAGAGGGGGTGCTGGATGATGAGGGTTGTTGGAGGAGTAAAGATATGGAACGATGGAAATTGCCTGCAGCTTACTTGCAAGCGATGGTCCAGATGACACATGGGTTGGCACATGTTGGAGCTCTCGCAATTACTCGATTGCTAACACGAGTTTGGGAGCATCCTGAGATTGCTAACACGGCCAAGAGAGTAGTGCAGACCTGTCTGATATGTCTACAGCACAATCCTGCAAAAGGGACACATACTCCGAAAGGAGGGTTCGTTCCACCTTCTGCACCATTCGAGGTACTACAAATGGATTTCATCCAGCTTGAGCGTTGTAATAACCTTAAGTATGTCCTAGTGGTGGTGTGTGCCTTTAGTAAATGGGTTGAGGCTTCCCCACGAAGGATAATACAGCTTTGACAACAGCTAAGGTTTTGCTCAAAGAGTACTGTCCTCGATATGGCATTTGTAAATTTTTGTGGAGTGATAATGGTCCCCATTTTGTTGGGAAAATTGTGGAATATGTGTTGAAGGGATTGGGGATTCAGCAAAAGTTCCATGCTGTGTTCCATCCTCAGTCAGCAGGTCTTGTTGAACGGTACAATGCTACTTTGAAACTAAAGTTGGCTAAGATTGTGGCATCTACGTCTTTGAAGTGGCAGGATGCCTTGCCGTTAGCATTACTCTCTATCAGATCGGTACCCCACTCTCGAACTGGCCTCACACCTTATGAAGTGGTGTTTGGAAGGCCGATGAATATATGGGGAGTTCCTAAGCCTCGATTGTTACATGATGTGCCTTGTATAATGATGAACGATTATTTGGCACGATTAACAAATGATTTACTCTCTATTCACCAACAGGTTCGAGAAGCGCTCCCTGACAACTCTATTGGAGAGGCTCACAATCTTCGTCCTGGGGATTACGTGATGGTTAAATCCTTCGAGAGAGCAAACAGCTTGGAACCGAGGTGGCGTGGCCCCGAGCAGGTACTGCTTGCAACTCGAACGGCGGTGCGAGTGGCCAACAGGAAGCGGTGGGTGCATCCTACTCACTGCCGCCGTGTCTCTCCGGACCTAGTGAATCCTACTGTGCTATCTGACTACAGAGATATTTTGGATGAGGAAAAGGGCCCAGCTGTGACGTCGGCCGAATTGGAGGGAGCCTTCCCGGACCACACTGTTTCTGGACAACAAAGATACAATCTGCGACCACGATAAGAGGGAGATTTTTCTTTTTTGGGGCGAGACTGGTTGAGTTACCGCTCTGGGGTTTGTGAAACGGAAGCCGGGAATCTCAAGGGGGGGGGGGATCAGTTCTGCCAAGAGTAGCGATACCCGTCTTGACCCCGGAGAAGAAAACAACGGCTGCCTCGGAGCTCAGCTCTCATATTTTTATTTTTTTTAGTTGTATATTTTGAGACATTGTGAACTTTTTGAACTATGGCGTCTTCTGCAGCACGAGACAAAAGAATCCTTGGTGCTGTATTGTTTGTGTTGACAATTGTGGTGATAGCTGTGATAGCCTGGGTAGTAGAACTTGTGGTACCTGTACGAGAACATTTGCTGCCGACTACCCCGGCTCCATCTGAACATTTTCATTTCACCTTACCGTATCATGAAGAACGGCACCGACAGACCTACTTGAACAATAGCTTCATTCAAATCTTGCATCATACTCACAATATGACGAACACTTCTAACTGTTGGATATGTGGGATGTTGCCTGGACATCAGAAAAAAGGAGGCACACCGCTTATCCCACTCCCGTTTTCCCATAATGGGTCTTGCAATGCCTGGTACACTCTCCTGTTTACTTTGCGCTGGCCAACAAAAGGGGGGTTGCTTTTCCGTTTAAATAAGATATGCTATCATGATCGGGACGGCTATCCACAAGCTGAGGGTACTCGGTTCGAATGGGAGGAGTACCGCCCCGACAATGCATCTGCACCACGTATTTACAGTAATCAACGAAATATTAACATGTCCAATTCTCATGTTATTAATGTTATTGATACAAAGGCTGACCTCTGTATACGTAATAAAGGTACAATCCCAGTTGGCAGAAGTGAATGTAACACCACACTTACCTTTGATAGCCCGAATGGCATTTCATTTGTAGCCTCCCGAAATACATACTTCATATGCGGCAATAAAGGTTATCATCGTCTCCCATTAGGATGGTTAGGAACATGTTATATCTCCTTTGTATTGCCCCCTGTATTCATTGCCCCACCAATGTATCATAATGATTATGTTTTGTATCATGACTTTGTACTAAACAGAGTCAAAAGAGCAGTAGTCCTCGAAGATATTGATCAAACCGACACCGCACTGCAACAATATGTAGATTTCAATTTGGGTTTGTTTTCCTTTGTGGGAGCTGCTCTGAACAGTCGGAAAATACGACGACTAACTTGTGTTGTTGAAGCTGTTGCTAATGATACTGCTCTTGCATTGGGGAATATAACTGAAGAGCTTCAAATATCTAGGATTGTAATGCTTCAGAATCGGATGGTTTTAGATGTTGTACTAGCCGATCGGGGGGGGGGCATGCCCATTATCGGAAGTAGTTGCTGCGTTTACGTGCCAGATAATTCACCATCTGTATACGATGCTATATCCAAACTACACAAAATTGCTGCTGAAATACATCTGGACAATGGTACATGGACTTTTTCGTGGTGGTTCTGGTCAATGCTTAGTACATGGGGCTGGAAGTTACTGACAATCTTATGTATCATAATTGGGATATTGTTTTTCCTATGCCTATGTATACAATGTGGCCCTGCACTATGTTCTATGTGTTTATCAGCTTGTATTCCATCTAGGCGAGCTCTTGCCCAAAATGAATTAATGCTTCATAAAGAAGTGGCCCAGATCATGTCCATCGATATAGAAGATGAGTATCCTGATTATGTCCATTATGAGGTAGCTTTAGCTGAACGCTAAAAGGGTCGTCTGTCGTAATTTGACAATGACTGGGTTAGCGTTAAGCTTTGCTACACGTTATTTCCCTTATCTTGGCCTGACTTGAAAACGCCATTTTCTATGTTATGGCGGCCATTTTTGAGAACGAGCTGCCTCGTGGTCAGCGTGCCCTTTAGTCCTTTGTCCGTGCCACTGACCACCTGAATTTGCCCAGCAACAGGCTATTTTTAGTAACGGTCAAGCTCGCACATGCGCAGTTCCGATTGACCAGTCACCCCTTAGGAATGTTCTGCCAAACTGACCAGTGGTGTTGTAACCCCTCCCATGAGTTGGCTGTGTTCCAAAAATGACCATATATGTACTTAATACTCTGTAACCATGTACCGCCTACCTTTTTTATGGTTGTAAACTGTATAAAAGAAGGACTTGCACCGATGTTCGGTGTGATACTTCTTGCATTACCGAAGGGTGCTGTAGGAATGTACCACCACCCCATGGGGTCTTAATAAACTTGTCTTTTACATTTTCTAGTTTCCGTGCCAACAGTTCTTATGGTGTAGAGGGTATTTCTGCGGAGTATGTAGGCCTGGAGAACCCAATACCACAAGGCCAATACAAGTCCCTCACAACTTTCATGGATGACACCATCAGATTGGTACCCCACCATCTATATGGCTGAGATACCCGCCACCCCCTCTCAACACAATCCCCAAAGGAGGGAAACCGGAAACAGTTCTTGAAGTTTTTGGATGAGGGAGGGAGTGACCCTCCCCGGCCGTATTTATTAAAACAAAAAATTAAACGTTAAACAGTTTCATATTTAATGTACAATTTCATAACTACATTGCGATGTTTGGCTAACCTTAACAGATTCTCTAATACAGAGGTTCTCCTAGCCGAACTAACAACCTACAAAACATTTTCTTGAAATAATGAAATTGTACATCCTAACGTTTAAGGGCCAACGGCAAGGTCGTAACCGGTGTCAAGATCCCTAACCAGAAATACCCCCCCCACTTGGGAGGGGCGACAGCACTGAGGCGTACCCCAAGTGCAACTACCAATTTCCCTTGACTTGACGGGGGCCCCAATAAACTCGACGCCACTTAAAGGTCGTTCGAGGACTCGTGTGAGATCTAAAAGGTAGCGTAGACCTCCCCCCAAACCCCACACAACTTACCACATCTGCCGTCGCAGACGTCACTGGCCCCGGGAAATTCCCCAGGAGGGGGCTGTAACCCCTCCTACACAGGAAGGGGCCTTGACCGCCTTTCCTTTCCTTCCGGCGGCCTCTCCTTAGACAGGACCGCCTCCCCGTTGAGGGGCCAAAGGCCACCTCTCCCGAGCGCTCCCATCCGTGTTGGGTGACGCCCACTCATAGGGATCTTCCAATTACTGCTCACCGATCATGACCTTACCGCCCGACCAAAATAAATACGACAGTGCTAACTAAACAAACAATACATTGGCCACTATGACCAGAATAATCATGCTTATAAACAGACACTAAAAAACCGAATATCTTTAATCACAAAACATACATAAAATCGACCAACTTTATTACATACTCAATATCCACATGGGAATCTCACAACCTGTAAACGAAAAATAGAATTATCGAGCTATTTTAAAACCACTGGCTGTCTTCAGGGGCTGGTGGGTGGGTCAAAATTGGCTCTTCGTTCCGTCTCGAGCTCACGTGCAGCGAGGAGGTGCAGCTTCAGAGCACAGGAACCAGAGGATGTCTTCCGGTCTTGCGTCCCTTTTTATCCATCTTCAGGGCGGGCGTAAACCCGCCCCTGCCTGCCCCGAGGGCGTGGCCAGCCGCGTCAGTGTCTAGGCCAGCCCACTCTAGGGCGGGAAAGAGCGCGCCCCAGCTACGCCGCTTCGGGCATACCAGCCGAGACGCGCCTCCCGCCCAAAAATGGCTTCCCGGGGGGATCGAGGTACTCTGCCATACGTTCGGGGGGACCGAGTGGTCGCCCCTTTCCATATGGCTGAGATACCCGCCACCCCCTCTCAACACAATCCCCAAAGGAGGGAAACCGGAAACAGTTCTTGAAGTTTTTGGATGAGGGAGGGAGTGACCCTCCCCGGCCGTATTTATTAAAACAAAAAATTAAACGTTAAACAGTTTCATATTTAATGTACAATTTCATAACCACATTGCGATGTTTGGCTAACCTTAACAGATTCTCTAATACAGAGGTTCTCCTAGCCGAACTAACAACCTACAAAACATTTTCTTGAAATAATGAAATTGTACATCCTAACGTTTAAGGGCCAACGGCAAGGTCGTAACCGGTGTCAAGATCCCTAACCAGAAATACCCCCCCCCACTTGGGAGGGGCGACAGCACTGAGGCGTACCCCAAGTGCAACTACCAATTTCCCTTGACTTGACGGGGGCCCCAATAAACTCGACGCCACTTAAAGGTCGTTCGAGGACTCGTGTGAGATCTAAAAGGTAGCGTAGACCTCCCCCCAAACCCCACACAACTTACCACATCTGCCGTCGCAGACGTCACTGGCCCCGGGAAATTCCCCAGGAGGGGGCTGTAACCCCTCCTACACAGGAAGGGGCCTTGACCGCCTTTCCTTTCCTTCCGGCGGCCTCTCCTTAGACAGGACCGCCTCCCCGTTGAGGGGCCAAAGGCCACCTCTCCCGAGCGCTCCCATCCGTGTTGGGTGACGCCCACTCATAGGGATCTTCCAATTACTGCTCACCGATCATGACCTTACCGCCACAGGCCGGATAGTTGACCGGCTATCCGGACCCCCCACAAAGCTCCTACCTAAAGGTCATATTTTAACGTTTTTAACCATGCTAAGAAGTCTCCTATGAGTAACTCATTCCCCACCCGGGACAAATGCACACCATCCCCCAAATACATCCTGTCACCATTAATACAGCCATGCGAAATAGAATGCAATGTCCCAGAACGGAACAACCTACCCACTTTGTTATTAAGCTTTCTAACAGACTGATTCAAAGCAGGAATCGAAATGGCCCCCCGCCACACCTTCCGTGGGATCATATGGGACCACGCAATTGTGCACCCCGGAACTCTCCTCGCCAACCAACTTACCGTGGAAAGCATTGCCTCCAGGAGAAGTCGTCTACCGGTGGTGACCAAATCATTGCCCCCTAAATACACTATGACTACAGACGGCGGTGACCTCGTCCGCCCTAACAAATCCTCAAAAAATGCTTGAAACTGGTCAATACAGAGACCGCCTCTTCCGTAGAAGGACACCCTGTACCCGTATTCCCCAGCTACGTGAATCATGTCACCTGCTTTGAATACGTCCGCGGCACGCCTCACGTATGAGTGGCCCACGACCCACACCTCCTTTTTCACAGCCGGTGATGTCTGACCGCTGGCCCGGTGTTGGGTCGACTGCATAGTCCGCCCCGCCTCGTAGGCTTGCGTAACTGAAAACCAAACAAAAACAAGAGGCGTGAGTACGACATTACAGCTTTACAACATGTGTAACCGCACATACCTCTTATAACAATTGGAAGACCAACGCCCCACTCGTTTCACTTGTTCAACATTTAGACCCCTGGCTGTAGCTTCCGTAGCAGCCCCTATCCGAAAGGAGTGGGTCCCAAACTCGCCCGGGTTCAAGCCCGCAGCGGCAACTGACATCGCAAGCACCCGCTGAAACTGAAACTTCGTCAGTGGGGTGGCGTCCGCGTGTCTCAACAAGGTCCCCCCCCATAATGCCACCCTTCGTGCTAGGTAATCTTCCAAACACTTTACCGGGCACATGGAGGACCCGGGAATCCTGCGTATGATTATGCAGTCACCCATCCCGTCTTGATCGGTCTTGGACCTGACAAAGGAGACCGTCATTGCCTCTCCTCTGATCTGAACGTGTTCCTGGCACAAACCCCCTGCCACATCCTGTTTGTTCCTTGCCACCAGTTCACTTACTCGCATTGCCCCGTGAAATGCTAGTGTAAAAGCGGCTCGGAACAATACCGCCTCAAACTGAGATGAACATGTGGCAGGGAGTGTAGCCAACAACTGGGCCAACCTATCCAAACCTATCGGGCGCCTCTCATCTACTCTGCGACCCTCAAGGCGTTGCCACCCACGCAGCGCTTTCTGTACAACGAAAGACGCTGTCGGGTCCTGGATACTATGAGCCCTGGCAACAAAGGAAATAGCAGCACGATGCCTCTGGGCCGTAGCCACAGATTTCCCGGCCCTACGTAAGGACATCAGAAAATCCACTACCCATTCCTCGTGGCCCCAAAGCCTCTCTCTATCAGACCCCAAAAAGGCTAGATAGGACCTAAACGCCCCTTCATATGCTTTCCTCGTCCATGGTGCTAGACTCTCTCCCACGAGGTGACGAAGTTCGGGGCACCGAGAGACCAGAGAGCTTCGGGGAAGGGTGCCGGCTCTGGGTCCGCTGAGGGAAGGAAACCCGAGAAAGCCTGCATATGGAAACGAGACAGTGCATCAGCCGCCTGATTCAGTACCCCTGGGACATGTTTTGCTCTGAACAGCACATTCAGTTGCATACACAGTAAAACAATCTCTTTGAGCAGTCTTAAAATCAGTTTACATCGTGCTGCCTGACTATTGATGCACTCGACCACGGTCATATTGTCGGACCAAAATATCACAGAGTGATCTTTGAACCCTTCCGGCCAGGTTCTCAGGGCCACCAAAATTGGAAAAAGTTCCAGGAAAGCAATATTACTTGTCAGACCATTGTCATACCACCATGTCGGCCACCTTTGTGCCGACCATTTTGTGCCGAAGATGGCACCAAAACCTATGCTACCTGCTGCATCTGTCCATAGCCCCAGCTCTTCAGAGGATACGGCTGGTTTGTTCCAGATGACTCGACCATTGAAGTCCGCCAGAAATGTTAACCAGATACGCATGTCCTGGCGGACCTCAGCCGATAGTCTCGTGCGATGATGGCCCTCCTTTAGGCCGACCATAGCTTGGGCAATTGAACGAGAAAAGGGGCGGGCCATCGGTATAACTCTCAGGGCAAAATTCAACTGTCCCACCAACTGCTGTAACTGATGCAGTGTAACTTTAGATCCATTTAGACACACTTGCAGGGCTGCCCTGAACTTCCCTACTTTGTCAGGTGGCAAACGAAAACAACCTTCTCTGGAGTCTAACTCGATCCCCAGAAACTCGAGGCAAGTCGCAGGACCCACCGTCTTACCTGGTGCCAATGGCACACCAAACTGCTTCATTAACACACAAAATTCGGCCAAGGCCCGGCCACATTCGAGATCCCCGGCTGCCCCAAGGAACAGAAAATCATCAAGGTAATGCATTACATGTTGGAAACCCGTCTTCTTTGTGAAGACCCATTGTAGAAAACTACTAAATTTCTCAAAATAAGCACAAGATATAGAGCACCCCATCGGCATACACTTATCCATGTAATAAGAACCCTGAAACATAAAACCTAGGAGACGCTGATCGTCCGGGTGTACCGGGAGCAACCGGAACGCTGACTCGATATCTGACTTCGCCATCAGCGCCCCGGGCCCCAGGCGATTCAAAATGGCTACGGCCTCATCGAAGGATGCGTACCGCACCGAACACACTTCTGGGTCTATTGCATCGTTTACAGAGAGACCACGTGGAGCTGACAAATTATGAATCAGACGAAACTCACCCGGGTCCTTCTTGGGGACCACCCCTAAAGGAGAACAAACAAAATTCTGCACCGGGGGTACACTAAATGGGCTGGCGACCCGACCCCGAGTAACCTCTTTCCGGATCTTTTCCTGAACCACGGTCGTATGTTGCAGGACGGAAATTTGATTTTTACACTTCTCTACGCCCTGAAAGTCCCCTACCGGGATGCGGAAACCATTCGAAAATCCGTTCCGCAGCACCCCAGCAGAAGTACGATCCGGGTATTCACTGAGCCAGGGAATCATCGCCAGGGTATCAATCGGGGTAGGTAAAGGCGCCCCTCGGACTACGTTAGACCTGTTTGGCGCCTCCTCTCCCCCCGTTTTCACCCGTTTTGGCTCTGCACGTGGACTCAGGATGGGACGACCCGCACCCACTACATTCATGTTTAAATTTACACGATCCCTGGGCCTGGTACATTTACCTTTGTTGAAATTGAAGCAGAATCCCCGTTTTCCTGTATTGCCGGCAGGTCTCGAGTAATCGTCGGTACTCGCACCTGACCGAAAGGGCGTCCCCCCATAATGGCGGGAGGATTCACCAACATTACTTCCTACCAATGGCATTTTCAACATACCTGTCTCCTTCATTTTATCCCATGTCAAATAATCATAACAATCCCAGGTTAAACTTTTATTATGCTCTTTTGCTTTTCTAAAAAGATTATCGTAGCAGAACCAATGGTTACCCTGGTGGGATGTCGAGTACCCCATGATTCTTGACTGATAGGTCGGCAACTCGGAAAGCAACTCGGGCCTACGTTCCCCCAGGATTGACGTAAAAATTCCCCATGCATTGCCCCAATTGCCGATAGTCTCATTTACTTTAAAGGCGGCCATTTTTGCGCGCCAAACACTCGGATGCATAAGATCTTTCTGACCCTTAACATGCTCCACCTCATAATGATCAACAAGCAACGAGAAGATGTTCACGTACTCCCCCGCCCAAATCTTCTCCTTAATTACCAAAGGCACGTGTTGACCCAACCTTTCTCTACGAGAGGGTGCTGACTCGTCCCTCGCAATCGGCAATGGCCGCTTACCTGCACCGGACGCTGCATCTGCGGTCGCGATCGTCCCTTGTGGCTTGTCAACAACTGCAACCGGCGCGGACGCCTTGGCTGCATCCCGTTTCTCGCGTAATTGCTTCATCAGCGCCTGGGCCTCGGCAGCCGTGGCGCCCTCACTACTGTCGCCCAACCACGCTGCAAGTTGTGCTGCCAGCTCGGGCGGCATATCCTTGTTGGACACCGGGGTGACCACTACGGGAATCGGATTCCCCTCCACTGGTACTGGGGTTGGCGCTTCGAGCGGGGTACAGGGAACCGGGGCGTCTCCCTCAGCTGGTCCCCTCCTTGGCCTCTTGGCTCTTCCTCCTGGGGCTGCTCCAGCCGACGGACGCTCCGGCCCCCCTTCCCCGTCTCTCTCCGCCACCCGCCTCTTCAGCTCTGTCATCTCCTTCATGAGAACCCGAACCATCTGTTCGGTCGTCATTTTCTTCCCGCCTTTCTTGGGCATTTCTCCGACAGAGTCTCTGTAAGACAAAAGAAAGATTACAACGCTCAAAATTGGCTCTTCGTTCCGTCTCGAGCTCACGTGCAGCGAGGAGGTGCAGCTTCAGAGCACAGGAACCAGAGGATGTCTTCCGGTCTTGCGTCCCTTTTTATCCATCTTCAGGGCGGGCGTAAACCCGCCCCTGCCTGCCCCGAGGGCGTGGCCAGCCGCGTCAGTGTCTAGGCCAGCCCACTCTAGGGCGGGAAAGAGCGCGCCCCAGCTACGCCGCTTCGGGCATACCAGCCGAGACGCGCCTCCCGCCCAAAAATGGCTTCCCGGGGGGATCGAGGTACTCTGCCATACGTTCGGGGGGACCGAGTGGTCGCCCCTTTCCATACTTCCCACACACTGCAGTGGAACAGCCGGAGAGCAAGCAAAGCATCTATGCCACAGCTGGCTTTCCGCAAGTTTTAGGGGGCAATTGACTGCACACATGTTCTACTAGTGGCCCCTAGCAACACTGCGCACTATAAGCCCAACAGAAAGTGCACGTATCCCACCAATATCCAGGCAATATTGGACCACCATGGAATCTCAGCTGATGTTGTCGCCAACCCCCAGGCAGTGTGCATGATTCCTACACCTTCTGACAGTCCATCATCAACCTGCACTACCAGGACGGCACCCATGGAAATGCACTGCTCATTGGCCAATACCGAATGAACACACCACACACCTCAATTCCACAATCATACAACTCACAACACATGAAATGCACATGTCACAAGCTCACACACAACATGCACACCCACCAGACACAACAAAACAACTTACCGTGGGAACCTGGGCCAGCCTTGTATATTAGCCATCAATGGCATGACACCTCAGCCACACAATAGCATGATGTGGGAAGAGGTGGGGACAAACATGTGCGATGGAGGCAAGTGACCGATGAATATGAATGTACACAATTTATATTATGTATTTATTTAAAGATTTGTATAGAACCAGAATCGACTCCAAGGCGCTTTTGTGGAGGCATATAAACTGTTCGTGCGGAGACTATGAATTTTTAAAAACAGTGGTTTTAAGTAATTTCCTAAAAACAAGATGATTCGAACATTCTCTTAGCTGAAGGGGAAGGTCGTTTCAGTCCGAGATATGAGAGAGATTTACCCCCTAATCTCGCTCGCCTAACTCCAGGAACCGTCAACAGATGTTTAGTACTGGAACGCAAAGCTCTCGGGGGGAGATAGAGAGTGAACTTTTCTGACAGATAACTGGGGCCAAGATTGAGCAATGCTTAGTGAATGGTGCAACAAATCTTGAACTTTAATCGTTGGCATATTGGTAGCCAATGGAGGTTTAAAAGAAGAGGGCAGGAAGCTGATCTAGGCGGCATGTTCAAGACCAGTCATGCCGCCGTGTTCTGGACCACTTGTAGTTTGTTGATTGAAGTTTCATTAGCAGAAAGCAAAAAACCATTGCAAAAGTCTAGGCGACTCAGTATAAGTACCTGAGTCAGGGTCTTTCAAACAGAGTCTGGAAGTAGAGGGAAGACTCGTCGGAGTAGGCTCAGAGTATTGAAATAGGTACCAAGTGTCTGGCCAACATGCTCTATGAAAGTGAGAGCATGGTCTAACTGAACTCCCAGGTTTTTAACAGAGGTTTTTGGTACAGGAGGCTCTCCAAGATAGATAGGCCACCAATTAGGGGACTATAATATAGGAACCTCCCCAAAGAGTAGAAGCTCAGTTTTCCCGACATTACATTGAAGAAAATTACTCCTCATCCATTGTGAGATGGCATTCATGCCCATAGAGAAGGTCTCCTGGATGGTAGGAGTGAGTTCATTGAAGGGAAAGAGCAGCTGCGTATTGTCGGCATATGATATTGGAATGAACCCATGTTTCCTTAGAACATTAGCCAAGGGAGCCACATAGATATTAAATAGAGTCAGGCTCAGACAGGAGCCCTGTGAAACTACCTTGGTGAGTTCCATGGGTGCTGAACGATACGGGCCTAGATTAACCATCTGAGTCCCACAAGATAGAAAACTTGCCATCCAGCGAAGGGCAGAGTCCCTTAGTCCTGTTTCCTTCTGATGAATACTGAGTAGTATTTGATGGGATACAGTGTTGAATGCGGCAGATAGGTCCAATAGCACCAGAATCATAGAGTGGCCAATATCTAGGGTCATTCTGATGTTTTCTGTGACCACTAGCAGGGTTTATTCGGTGCTATATTTGGGCCTAAAACCTGACTGAGAAGACTCTAGGCCGCCTGAGGATTCGACATAGCTAGAGAGATGTTTGTTGACATATCTCTCTAGTACGTTACTCAGAAATGGAAAGAGTGAGATGGGACGGAGATTGGTCAGGTCAGTCAGAGGGGCCTTTTTGAATAGGCATTATCTGTGCTGCTTTCCATTTCGATGGAACTAGCCTTCTTTTAATGATAGGATCAAAAGATGTTCAAACAGTGGAACGAGCTGAGGAATAAGAGTGCTAACTATTCAAGCAAGGATCAAGTCACAGGGTGAGCCGGACTTCACTTGGTGCATTAGAGCCTCTACATCTGTGATGGTGAGGGGGGGAATTCTCAAATAACGAAGAAGGAGTCAATACTGGTGCATCTGTTGTCATAGGCAATTGATGTAAGCTACCCGAAGAGACAATACTATCGTAAATTGATTCGATTTTTTGTGAGAAGTATGTTGCAATACTATTGCAAAGTATTTGTGTGGGAGCTTCTGCATTTTCACAAGCTTTAGGTTTTATAAATGACTGAAGAATGTTATATAAAACCTTTGGCGCATTACCAGCCAATGTAAGTTGGGTGGAAATGTGATTCCTTTGTGCAAGTTTGATACTATTATGGTATCTTGACATAGAGGCTAAAAACTGAGTTTTATCACTTTCCTTGTGAGTGATACGCCATTTCCTCTCTTGCTTCCTACATAGTTTTTTTGTGTAAGTAGCTGAGGGGTGTACCAGACAGCTTGCTGGCGTTTTGGATGAGTAGGGGAGTGTTTCACTGGTGCAAGATGATCAATGGTTCGAATTAGTGCTAGGTTGTAGTTCGTTAGCGTTTCTTCTAGACTATCTGAAGGTTTGTTTCTAGGTACTTTCAGAGAGACTTGAAAGTTCTCTGGAGCAACCTTCTGTAAATTGCCTGCAGGTCATACTGGTATCTTGATGAAGACCCCTGTGTCCTACATTATGGCTTTTAATAGCAAACTCAATTAAGGCATGGTCAGTCCATTTAAGTTGAATGGTGGCTCACACTGTATATTAGGGGAATTGGATAAAATAATATCTAATGTATGGCCAGAATATATGGGTGGGACCTTCATTCAGTTTGTTTTAGTCAAAAAGTGCAAGATCATTCAAAAAGGCTAATGACTCCATATTATTGAACATTCACTCTGAATGTTAAAATCATCTAATAATAGGAAGTTAGTGCTGGCAAGTACATGAGGGGGTATGAGTTCGGTAATTAGGTTTGAAAGGTCTGCTAAGGGACCAGGAGGGCAATAAACCAAGGCCCCCTTCCAACTGACTTGAGCTGACAAGTCAATTCGGAAAATGAGAGCCTCCATCTTTGAACCACAGTATTCGTCCAGAACAAAGACGTTAATACTATCTTTATGTATGATGGCAATCCCTCCCCTCATCTTAGCTGGTCTGTCCATTCTAATAAGCTTATAACCCTCTGGTATACCTAAGGCGATAGAGGGGGTAGAATGGGGTTTGAGCCAGGTTTCAGTTAAAAAACCCAATTCAATGCAAGTGTGGTGTGGTTTTGCTGGACAGATTGCAAAATGCAGACCACACACATATCCATGTCAACATACCCCACTGGTGTATGGAGTGTGGTGGACAGTGTACGCAACCATGTCACCCCAGCCAGTAGGAAAGATCGCGGAAATGTAGATTGTTACGTCCCCCCTCTTAGCATGAGTGGAGTGGGCTCGCCTGCCGTATGCTAGGCCAGCATAGGAGTGTTAATAAAAGGCACGTAACTCTGGAAATGGTCCTCTTCCGTGATGCCCAACGTCTCTGCCAGGGTGGCGCCTCTTACCCTGCCACGAGGCAGAAGTTGTCGCCGTGAGCAGAGTTGCGCGCGATCCTGTGCCCCTGCTGCACCCCAGGACGCTGGTCCCTGAACCAGGCCTGCCCGCCCAAGTACACCCAGGCCTCAATGCCCACCTGCCGACACCAGCGTGTGTCGAAGAGGGCCCACCACATACCGGTGCAGTCTCCAAGCCTGAGGGCCACAACCTTGGCAGGCTCCTCAGACCATCACGGCCTCCGCAGCTTACTCGCGGACGTACTCCGCCGGCATGCACAGCGGACAAGTAGGTCACACATTTGGAACTGAGTCTTGAATACACATTGTCAGAGCACATTAATAATGGATGAGTTCATGTCACTATACTCCTTCGATGTGGTGCCACCAGGTTGTAGTAGTACATCACAATGGCAAGATTCTGTGGGCCAACGCAGACTACTGCCCTTGGCCTATGCTGCGCTTGAGTAGGTCACAGATTTGGTACTGAATATCGATTTTTCAAAGGCAGAGTACATATCATTGCACGCAAGGAGAGGCGTTTAGGAGAAAAAAAGGATCATCATTACGGAGGTGATCGAACACTACTGACGACTGCCCTAGTGTCACTAATTCTTTGCATCATGAGCCAACAACACGTGGCTGTGGGCCACTGCTGACCGCTGCCTCTGGCCTAAACTGCGGTCCAGTAGATCACAGAGTCTTTATTTAGAAATGGCGGAGTTCATATCAGTGTCCTGGCATCATCGCATACTGCAACCCCTCTCAGCCCTGGTGCCAGTACTTCTGTTCTCTGACATTCATGGACACTCTCTGGTCGTACATTGGTGGCTTCTGAGTCTATGGACTAGGAGGCAGTTTTCATCCTCATGTAGCTGATACCGAATTGGTGGTGGGAACGAGGCTGTTGCTTTCCACTGCTCCATTTGATGCTTCCGGATAACATCAGACCTCTGCATCATGCCCTGGAGGACACCTTCCACTGTCCCCCGCAACCCTCTGCCACATTCACCTTCGACATCGACAAGGACTCACTCAGTCTGCGTGGCCCTACCTCAGTGGACCGCAAGTCACTGTCCTGTGGCGGGGTGCCTGTGCTGGCTGGCATCCTGGGCCACTAACTTTGTGCTGCTCAAGTCCGAGACCCTTTCTTCTGTGATATTGGATGACCTCTGAGACGGTGGTCTTGAGGTCATCAATGCCATGTGTATGTGGCCCTGTGCTGTCCGCTGCCTCTGGCCTCAAATGTGGTCCACCAGGACTCACACATCCAATTCAGTCCTGACAAATCCGAACGTGGCATCACTGCAGGAGGCACACACCACCATCGCCAGGACCACCTCCAACCACCATTGAGTTTTGTGCTGTGGAGAGGTTGCGTAGCAATGTCACCTCAGGCAATGTGGGAGACCTGGGACGTTGATGAGGAAGAGGATGCAGGTCTAACACACCCCACTGCATCCGCATCAGGAATTTCCTGAATGGACACAAGCCTAGTCATTTTCATCACATGAGCACGCTCGTCTCTAGTGCCCCAACTTCAGTGCACTGCAACTTATGGACACTTCTGTTTACATGTTGGATGACCTCTGTACTTGCTCCGGCTCCCTCCATGGTGCTCAGCAGTTGACTCTGTTTTGCAGGTGTTTTCAGTTTCCGTTGCACTGGTGTCCACTGTTCAAGTTGTTGCCACCACCAAGCACTCCGTGCAGACTGGCTTACACTCATTCCACACACATCCAGGACAGGCGTCACTGTACATGTGGCCCTGCCAATAAAGGGGCTGAGCGCACGTGCCCGTAGACAGTTCAACTTAATATTTGCATGTGTCCCTGTGGTCTTGTTGTACGCATGAGTTCCCTGGGCCCTTCAACATTACATTTTGCTGTGTACAGCAGGCGCAGACATGTCACTGTAGGCATCGGCTTGGAGCTTGGACATGTAACTCTGTCGTCACCCACTCAATTTGTAAGTCCCTGGTCTTTAAGCACCCTATTGATGTTGTTTCAGGTGCTCTCAGGCTGTGTCTGTACTCCCTACTCCTTGCACCGTCTCCACTCTGATGACTGTGTCCTCAGTTTCCTCCAGCTCCACCTGTGGTGCAGGACTCACACCTCCTGTCGCCGTAGCTGCCTTCCTGTTGGCACAGGGTCAAGACTGATTTGCATATGACCATATCTGAACTGGGGTGGATTGGTGAGCAAAATAACGATGGATTAAACCCGGATCTGTGACTGGGGTGAATGTTTTGCCATTGTGCAACATTCCATCCATCATCTTGTGTATTTTGCTGTTCACCCTATGTGGGAAGGGTATGCTCAGACGTGGGCCCCATGCTCACTACGCCACTGGAGTCAAGCTGTCCTGGCTGAAGATGGCTGATAGCCAGAAACCGGTCCTAGGATGCTTGATTCCGGTCCATGAAAGACATTGCTTGACAGTTCGGTCTGGTGGTCTGTGGGGGTTAGGGTGTTCGGGTTGGACTCTGTGCTCGGTCAGGGTGCATCCATGTTGCTAAACTCTTTGGATTCTTTTTTTGTCTGTAGTTTTTATAGTACATGGTACTGCCAGACGCGTGGGATTTGCAGGCCTGTTGCTGGTTTTTGCAGATTTTTGTACTGTGATTAGCCTCATTACAAGATTTTTTTGTGTTCGCGTTTCGCATTTTTGCGGCATGGCGTTGATTTTAATGCAGACATTTGACGTGTTAGCTGGAGATTATTGTATGGTACAGCCGTGTTGAGAATGCTTCTTTAACACGGCGTAATTTTCCAGCGATAGACTGTGATGTTAGAAGTTGCGTTAAGTTACTTTTGCAATGGTTTTTACACATGCTTGAGAATATGCCCCTCGTGGAGAAGTGTGGCTCACTGGTTAGAGGAGGAAGACCTGGAAGCAGAGTTCCAGGGTTCAATTCCCGGCTCGGCGGGGTCTTGAGTCCTAAAATGTCCATGGACTCGACAAATCTCGCTCCGGTGCCTACTCGATTCACGGGTTCACACTCTGGGACTCTGGGCAATAGCTTGCTTAATCTCCACAACGGCCCCTTGTGGCGGGATGCCTGGCTTTCACCTTGCGGATACCCTGCCGGGGTTATCTCACAGGGGAATACCAGGACGGGTTCCCTAAGCAAGCGCTTAGAAACCGCTTGGTGATTTGCGCTATATAAATTCCTGTACATTTACATTTACATTTACATGTGTCCTCACACTTTTAGTGTATATTGTCTAATCTTGTTAACCGTTAAGGAGCCATAAACCACATTTTTCCTTTGTGAGAAAAGATTTTTTTTATTTTTATGGAAAGGCACGCATGTACATCCATGCATTAAATTATAAGGGTCAGTGAAAGGGGTGCTATACAACCTTGGAATTCCTGTGAAATCACTTGAAGTGACATATTGTTGCTCACATAAACCATCAACTTGATTTATTTGCTACTGTAGCACAAGTACAAAAGTTGTCTCCAGGCCCCCTGTAATTCTGTACCAGCCGCCTCCTTCCACTCATGTGGGAAGGGTTACCAAAAGGAAGCCCGTGAAGTGAATGAACCTAAGGGCAAGCGGAAGGGTAGCAGCACTCAGTTAACGCCCATGAGGAGGGCACTCGTTTAGACGTGCTTTTGGGACTTTACAAGTGTCTGCAAAAACATTTGCACAAGAGAAATCACACAAAGAACTTCTTTTCTAAACGAAAAAAAATGAGGCACAGGGAAAAATAGGTCCAAAAACTTTAGTCTGAATTGCAGGCCTCATGTTTCCTAGAGAGTCGTGAAACCTATCAACCCTTTCAACAGAATGGAGACCGGTGCCTTTCGTAGTTAGTTTTGGTGGTACTGTTACTGAGTAACATCACAAGTTTAGCACAGCATTGTATTGTTTATGTACTAAATGGTGACATTTTTACTAAGTGCTACATATGCACTGTAGTCAGTTTTAAGACACCTTAACATACAGAAGATTCCAAAATGCAGTGCTTCGGAAGAGTCAATTTCGTCTTAGTGAGTGGCGGGGTCGTTTTTTAGAGAGACTACTGTAGATATCTAAAATCAATAGAAAAGACCACAAGTTGTTCTGTTCTAGGAACGATACGATGTGCAGAACTGTTTAACTCTTGCATTCTCTGCCTTGTGGTCCTGCGGTTGTGTTGGAAAATGCAAAACTATATTTATCAAAATACAGAGAAAGTAGGAGGAGTGTTGTAATGCTGCATACCCAGGTTACCGTTCTAGTCGTTGCTGTTCATTACACCTTAAACTCTATGGTGCCGTTACTATTGGTCACTCACACTGACGTCACCCTTTCCCCCTCCCATCTTAGGAATGTGTCATTGATGAACTGTCATTTCTGCCTCAGCTGTTGATTCGGAATGTACCGCTCTCGTAGGCCTTTGTAATAATATACAACTCTTAATCTATTACGAGTTTCCGTGTCTTATTTAAACATTGACACATCAAATGGCGACGAGGACGGGGATATTACGAGTTTAACAAAGGCCCGTAGAAGAGAAAATAAATCTCATGAAGAGGTTCCGGACATCAGTTACTTTCTTGAGGCAAGTTTATATATTTTATTTTTACAGGGCATAAATTACAACGCTAATTGTTGTTTGTTTTGTTTGAATCGAGACACCTGATTGACAAGTTCGAGATAGCGTTCCTTCAGTAAGAAGATTGTTTCAAGCTTCGTGAAGAAATTTTTCAGGCAAGTTACGATTTTTGTTTTCCTTGCCAGTAGTAAATTCTAGGTACTAAATTTCTGCCGTATTTCATGCATGATTCGACGTGGGAGGCGGATAGTTGATCCTGTCATCATCGTGGCGTTAGCTGAGGCAATTGAAAATCCTCGCATCTGCAACGATCGTTGTCACGTCACAGGCAGAGTTTCGAGTGCGCACATTATTTGACAGTTGAATTCTAGGTCGGCGCGTCAGTCAGCTGGAGCATTGGCATTTCCTCACAGCTGCAACTGTCAAAAGGTTACGTCAGTTGCGACGTGATCGTGCGTTTACACGTAATTTCAAACGTGACTCCGTTTTGATTCTAGGAGTTTCAGGTCTTTTCAATTTCAGTCAGTTACCACAGAATAGCAGTATATTAAAGAAAAGTATTGGGTAATTGAGGTAAAACAACGCATGTGTTTCATTTTAGACACGGATCATTGCCATCATCCTTTGCTTACCGAATGTTTTTTCTCCTTCATGATTACTTATATTGTTGTAATTACAATAGTCTTTAAGTGGTATTTTGACAATTCAGTATTTACGAACTACTTGTAGAAATCGTATTTCAATAGTTATTGATACAAACAAGTAGCATATTTATTTAACAGTGTGTGGTAATCCTGTCAAAATTGCGACTTTTGTAAAAAAAAAAATAGATACTGAAAACTGTGAAATGGCTAATAATACAAATATTAGTGCTCCAGCTGCATTTTTAAATGATCCAGGAAAGCCAGTAATGAAGTGGAAGAGCTGGTTAAGAGCGTTTGAAAACTACTTGGTTGCAATAGATGGAAAGAAGTACGAGCCGAAGAGGAAAAGAGCTATTTTATTTGGTTTGTTGGGCGCAGCTGGACAGGAACTTTTTGCTTGTTTACCAGAGTACGAGGTTCCTCCAGGTTAATTCATTCCATTGAATGAGTATCAAGAAGCGCTAAAACGCTTAGAAAAACAGTTTGGAGAGGAACCAAAAATAATGATTGGGCGTCATCATTTTTCTATGCGCAAACAGGAAAATGAAACTGTTGAAGTATATATTGGAGCTTTACGTGTTTTAGCTACAAAATGTGAATACAATGATATGGTGGATGTATATATAAGGGACCAGTTAGTATTTTATTGTTTCAAGAAAAAAATTCAAGAAAGATTATTGTCCTGTAAGAACCCATCATTACAGAAGCTATAGATATAACTAAAGGGATTGAAAGGTCGCTTGAAACTTCTAAGGTTTTGTCTTCTGATAAACATGCACGACCAGAAGTATATGTTGTACATGATTTTTAAAAAAGTAGTGCAACTTATGAAAGGAAAAGTAGAGATAACAAAGGCACAGATTCAAGTGTTTTTGTTTATTATAGATGTGGCTCAAAGACCCATAAAGCAGATTTTCCGGGATGCCCGGCTCATGGAAGAAAATTTACAAAATGCAATAAGGTATGACACTTTGCTAGTGTGTGCAATAATATTAGACAACAAAAGTTTCAGAAAGTAAAAGTTAGTTATGTTAATGACTTTGATGAGGACATGTGTTCAAATATTGTATTAGCAGTAGATGATCCTGCTGATAACATTAAAGGTCCTTTAGGGATTGCACACAGTTGTGATGTTGAGGTTACGATTATGGCGGATTCTGGATCCCCAATAACTATAATTTCGGATGAGAAATACACTAAGTACTGGCCTAACACTGACTTATTCGCAACTGATGTAAATCCAAAAGCATTCAGAGAATTTGAAATTAATGCTCTATGTTATTTTCTTGATATTGTGAACATCAAAGGAAGAATGGTTCTTACAAAAATTTATGTTGCAGAAAATGGTAGAGATATAGTGGGATGGAAAGATTTAGCGAGGTTGGGTATTATTCTCAAACCAAGTGCAGAGGATCCCATTGTTTTAGATGAGAATTTTGTGCAACCAGTCCTTTCTTCTGTAAATGCTCCGTCTCTAGATAGTATGGAAGAAATTAATAACAAGTACGAGACGCTTTTTGAAGATAGAATTGGATGTGTGAAGGGATTTGAACATGCCATAAAACTGAAAAAAGATGCTGTGCCAGTCAAACACAAGGTAAGACCCATTCCATTGTCAGTTAAAGCAGATTTACAAAATCTTCTCAATAGGTTAGTTGAAGAAGATGTTATTGAGCATACTAATTCATCAGAATGGGTTTCGGCTATTGCTCTGATTAAAAAAAAAATGGCGAGGTGCGCTTATGCGCAGATTTGAGGTCTTTAAATAAGAACATTGTGGTAGATTTTTTTCCTTTACCTAGAATACAGGAGATCCTAGCAGCCACCAATGGATCAAAGTATTTTTCACTTATAGACCTCAAGTCTGCGTAACACCAGGTACAACTTTCGAAGGAGTGAAAAGAGTTGACAACATTCATTACTCCCCTAGGTGCGTATAGATTTAAAAGGTTACCATTTGGGTTGGCTTCCTCAGCCAGTGTTTTCCAGAAGCTAATGGAATGCATTTTGGAAGTTGTGATTGGAGTTCAAAAATTCCAAGATGACATTCTAATTCATGCAAAGTCTGTTAGGGAACACAATGAAATTCTAGACGTGGTTCTTAACAAGTTAAGTGATAAAGGTATGACTGTAGCGGGGAACAAGTGTACATTTTTACAGACAGAAGTTGAGTATTTAGGTCATATTCTAAGTTTAAGTGGCATTAGGCCCAAACTGGATTTGGTTAAAGCTATTACGGACGCTCCAGAACCTGGTGATAAAGATACCCTTAGGTCATTTCTTGGCCTAAGTGAGTACTACTCTCGTTTTGTTGAGAACTAATCAGAAAAAGTGGAACCTTTACATATTCTTTTACGCAAGGGTGTAAAGTTTGCATGGTCAACAGATCAGGAAGTTGCATTTAAAGTGATTAAAAAGCTATTTTAAATGCCCCCACATTAAAACCTTATGATCCTGAAGGTGTCAATGTCATCACGGTGGATGCTAGCTCCATTGGGATAGGAGCTGTATTCACCCAAAAGGTAGCATGTGAAGTACACACCATTGCTTTTATTTCTAGACGATTACTTGAAGCAGAAGTCAATTACAGCACAATAGAAAGAGAGGCACTTGCCTGTGTTTAGCCGGTGGAGAAACTTAAAATGTACCTTTGGGGTAGGAAATTTGAGTTGGTCACTGACCACAAACCACTTACGTTTCTAATGGATGGATGAGGTAGAGGAAAGTGTCTTCGAGATTAGTTTGTTTGTTGTCAAAATTGCAGGAGTATACTTTTTCCATCAAACATATTTCAGGGAAATGTAATGTTGGAGCGGATTTTATGTCACGCCTTCCATTGATTTGTGAAGACACCAGACAGCAGGATGATACTGAGTGCGTAGTTTCATTTGTTAATTGCAGTGATCAATTTTCTAAAATTTGCGAAGAGTCTGAATGGATCACTCAATTAAATGAAGATCCTGTGCTAAGCAAAGTTAAAGTGTACATTACTAGTAAGTGGCCACCAATTAGAAATTTGTGTTCTGATTTAAAAACATATGCACAGTTATCCAGTGAGTTAAGTATTGACAGTGGTTTCATTTTAAGAGGAGATTTGCTTGTGCCGCCCACGAAAGTTAGGAAATTACTTATAGAAAAGGCTCACAAATCCCATCTTGGTTCAACTTGAACCAGTGAAGTAGTGTGGCTCACTGGTTAGAGGCGGCAGACCCGAGAGCAGAGGACGGCCCGGGACCAGGGTTCGATTCCCGGCGCAGCAGGTTTCTGGACCAGGGTCAGCGGACTCGATAATTCTCTCGCCTCGGTGCCCACTCTGATCAGCGATCACACTCGGCAACTCTGGGCATTAGCTTGCCTCATCTTCACTAACGGCCCCACCAGACCGCTGGGGATGCCTGGTCTCACCCTGGAGATACCCATTAAGGGACCATCTCTCAGGGAAGCCAGGAAGGGTTTCGCAGCGGTCGAAGCGCCTTGGGACCCTACGGGTAAGTAGTGCGCTATATAAAATGCCAATACTTTGACCAAGAAAATTTTCAAACAATACTATTGGTGGCCAGGGTTAGATACTGAAATAAACTCATTTGTTGATTGTTGTACCACATGTTTGAAGTCCGATAAACATTGGAAGCCAAGAGTGCATGAGTTACAGTTGGTGGACATACCAAATGCTTCATGGATAAAAATCGCAATCGATTTCTCTGGACCATTTCATGCTTTGGATTTTGCTTCTAGATTCTTAATAGTGGTTTGTGATTACTGCAGCAAATGGATTTATTTTAAATTTGTTCCTAATATAGATTCAAAGAGTGTAATTACATTTTTAGAAGTTCTTTTTTCTACAGAAGGGTTGCCACATATTTTGGTGTCGGACAACGGTAAACAACTAACTTCAGAGATGATGATGTTGTTTCTTGAGAAGGATCGCATTTGCCAAGAAAAAAAACCTTTGTATTCCCCAAAGTCTAACGGGCAAGTTGAAAGGGTCAACCGTTTCTTGAAGGACGGTATTCAAATGGCCCTACCAAATAATCTACCTGTGGTTGAATTTATGTAGGAAAGGGTGGACAGGTTCAACAAAACTGTCAACACTGTCACAATTATTTCTTCTTTTTATCTGATGAGAGGTAGGCAAGCTGTCACAGACATTTCTCCCAAGTTTTCCATTCTTCAAAGAAGGGAAAAGGACTTTACTGGCTTAAATGATGACCAATTACAAGTGAAGAAAAAGATTTGTGAACAGCAGATGAGGGCAAAGGAATACCACAACAAGACCCTTAAAGCTGTCAACAAAGACATTTGCCAAAGAATATTGGGTCATCATCTTGAAGCCAGTGGTAAAGCAGAAAGGCGAGTCTAAATACTATGAGCCTTGTGAAGTTGTAGAAGCATCTGGAGGGGCGGTTAGAGTGGATAAGCTTGGTTGGAGAAACAAGAGTGATGTCATCAAACTTAAAATGTTTCAGAAAGAGGTTTTGTCAAAGTCTAATGCTCACAAATGCGCTTCCCAGTCTTCAAGCCTTTGGGGTGATGATTTAACTTGTATTGGTAAGGCAGGAAATGTATCAGATTTGTCTAAATCGGCGGTTTCAGATAATGATGTCAATTTGCCTACGCTTCCAGCATACATCCCTATAGGTGCTGAAGTAGGAGGTGATGCAGGAAAACTTGACTTAGAATTGGGTACCCCTGTTAGCCAGAAATCTGTATCTCAGGAGGCCGAAGAGTCCAATAACACTCAAATGGAGAACGAGTGTGTGTCTCCTAATGAATTTGAAGCTATAAGTACTGGTTCGGGTAGAATGTCAAAATTGCCCAGCAAGTTCAGAGATTTTATTATATATTAGCTGTGTTTTTAAAGTAACTTGTTTTTTCCATAAAAGGGAGATGTTGTAATGCTGCATACCCAGGTTACCGTTCTAGTTGTTGCTGTTAATTACACCGTAAACTCTATGATGCCGTTATTATTGGTCACTCACACTGACGTCACCCTTTCCCCCTCCCATTTTAGGAATGTGTACTTGACGAACTGTCATTTCTGCCTCAGCTGTTGATTCGGAATGTACCGCTCTCGCGGGCCTTTGTAATAATATACAACTCTTAATCTATTACGAGTTTCCGTGTCTTATTTAAACATTGACACATCACTGAGGTACAGACACGTCAACTGAACACCTAGTAGTTTAAAGGTCTGGTCGGTAAAACGGAGGCAGGATAGCTTGCAGTTTGTATGCAAACAAGATGCTGCGCATCAATTTAACGAGGCAACATATACTGGATGAAAGAAAGGGTTATTTCGCGTTTGCTGGATAATTTACACTATGATAATACACATTTAGATGTTTGTCGTGCTTAATTTGTAAAAGAACAGATGTTGGTGCCCAAAGCTCGGCTCCAAAGCGCGGGCCGATGTCAAAGGGAAAGACTGGGGGGAAGATGGAGGACAGCTGGGCATAAGGACTGCATGGGCTTTGCTGCTCGTTCCACTGGCAATACTCAAGGGGAGTCAACTTTTCAAACAAGCATTTGCAATGCAATAGAACTCACATATACGCAAGACCTATTGCATTGCAAACGTGAGTGCTGGCGGGAGAGAAGGCTTGGACAATGGGAGTGGAGAGGGAAGGCACGGACAATGGGAGTGCGGGGGGGGAGAAGGCATTGGCAACAGGAGTGCAGGCGGGAGGCGGGTGAGAAGGCACGGACAATAGGAGTGCGGGAGGAGGGGAGAAAGCACGGCAGTAATAGAACCTCATTAAATAAAATAGTGCTCACAATCTAAATATCATATACTGTGCAACACCCAAAGGAAAGGGACCAGTAGCCATGGAAGGATACAAATGACGACATAGCCTTCATAAGGAGGGACTAACATGCCTATTAACTAATCGGAAGGCAGCATTTAGGAAGGACAAAGACGCAAGCCAATGATAAATTTGGGCTGGGAGTGGGCGGGGCTTCCCTCACATACTGAACTACCCCAGATATTCTCTAAAGCAGCGCTTGCATGCTATCTCTAAGCTCGACCTAAAAAGGAGGAGATCCTTTCTTAGACAATACCTCTGGTGGTTAGACCCACAAAGGAGTTAGACATCCATGTTTCTTCATGAGTGTTTGGACAACAAATATTTCCTCCAGGAATCTTTTCTATACGAAACACCAAATTAGTGTGTAATTGTGGGGGAGTCTGTCTTACTTGTTCAAGGAAGATATTCTGCTATTTGGCAAATGTGCAGGATGAATACAGGTCTGCTTAAGGAATCTGAAGTAAAGATACCTAGCCCTTGCAATCTCTAACACATAATGGAATACTTAAAAGTCATCTGTCTACAAGTCTAAGTCTGAAAGAAGAGCATCTCTTATGTAAAATCTGGTTAAATAGTCTCACCTGTTGGTTTTTAGAGCAGAGTTCTCAAAATATCCAGGAAGTACCGGCCTGATTACGATGACGGTGGGACCGCCATCGTAATACTGATTACCGCCCGGTACACTAGGATGGTTGGTGGATGGTTGGCATTCGGAGAAACCGACTGCCACTGAACCGACAGGTTCAAGGAGCCCGTCAGTCCGTCAGAGGGACTTGTATCCCTACAACAGTGGCAGTGCCGTAGGTATTACAATGTCCATTCCTGCTGGCTGTTTCATGGATGTTTACCTACCATGAAAAGTCAGTTGGAAGAGGATATTGGGGACCTGTAGTGGGACTCCTTTCCTCACTGGCCCTCCGACATGGCACCCATGGTGCCACACAACACATCCCTGTACCATGTGGCAGGCTCCATATGCAGGGGGTGCATATTTTGTACTGCGTCATGTGCTGCAACCTGAAGGACTCGCTGCAATACAAAATATACACTTTGCGCCCTCCTTGAAGGCTGTTGCATCGTGATTCAGGGTGCAGTACTGCCAACAGGTTGTCTGGCGGTCCCGTTTTCCACCAGGATGGCGATCAGATGTAATTACGACCACCATCCTAACCAGGCTTTAAGAATGACAAAGATAGCTACATGAATACACCTTACCCCAGTTAATCATGTGGTTCAAAATAAAATGCTTCATAGAACTGGGCCAGTTCCTGTGATTTAGACAGAGATGCTCCATATGATTTTTGTTTTTTGATTGCATTGAAATTAAATAATCACGTGGAATCAGAGTTAACAACAAAATATAAGTTAGGTGAGTCAACCGAAAAAAGGGTCTTACCGTTTTGCTATTAATGCCAGCCTTTGTATCCTGCATTCACAGGTGTGAAGGCACATTATAGTAAGTGGTCAATACAACAAAAGAAATGATTTGCTGATTTCGAGAATGCAATTCCAAAGCTTTCTCGCATGATTAAAATGAAAAGTAGAAAGGGGAGTTCCCTGTATTATCAAAGTGGAACCATGTCAATAAGCTGCATTCAAGCATTAGTCATGCAGGATATAAATAGCAGACACAGAAAAGATCTCGAAGGCCAAGGGAAAAATTGTAAGTGCCCATTCGTTCCGGGGCAATGTGCCACGATTAAAAGAAAACATAGTGCATAAAAATTGTTGGCTATCAAGAGTTTTGTTCGCATCAGACTTTTTAGCACAGAAAGTACTAAATTCTGCATCACTTAAGATGTTATGTGAAAGCGAAAGCAGTGGTTTCAAATCAGATATCACTCAGAATGTCAAGTGGAATAGTGGTCACTAAGAGTTTCAGAATATGCAAAATACATAACAGAGGTGCATTATATGACAACGAAACCATTCAGTTTGTAAGTTGTTTCAGAAGCCTTTGCATGAGTTGAAAGTTTGCAGAGTCTAATCCATGAATGATACAATACAAATATGCTAGAATGTTGAGACAAAGAAATATGCGCTATGGAAAATTGCTTGTGTTTTTTTAAATTGTCAAATAAAGGGTGCTGTTACTGGTCACCTAAAAAGAAGTGAGCATACTGGTTCAGTCCACTAACTTTGAAATCCTACGACATTAATCTAAAAGTAATCACTGGAAAGATTGAAAGGACCTGTGGAAAACTAGTATACTAAAAGTGGTGTTTACAAGGTCACAATTTTGTGAGTCTGGTGGAGAAACATCATGTGGAGGTCAGAAAAGGAAGAAACAGCCTGATTCATGAAAACCGGAATCTGCGATTCTCAAATAGCGATTAACTGCGAATTGCAATTGAGAAATCGCAGAACGGAATTCATGATGTTTTGCGATAAAAAAAAGCGATTCGCAGGCGGTCGCTAAAGCCGTTTGCGATTATCGATAATCGCAGAAAAATCGAAATTTCCGGCTAAATCCGTGTCGGAATTGCGATATCGCAAATAGGGATATCGCTAATTGTGAGATCGCAAAAAGCGCGATCGCAAAATCGCGAGATCGGGAAAACGGGAAGTCGCATTTTGAGCACAGTGATGACATCACAACCAGGAAGCAGCCAGTTCCCACCCCCATTCACCACAGTGAGGCAGACCTCGAGTCAGCAACTGGGAGAGCTCCTGCAATTCTGCTTGGATTTCTACTGTGATACTACACTGCAGCAATGTCTGAGGATGCAGTTCCTGGGCCCAGCAACACCAGAAAGTTAAAGTTCTCCGAGCAGGAGCTGGAGCACTTAATAGAAGGGGTGGTGGCCAACCACTCCAAACTGTTTGGGAAGGACTCTAGGAGGGTGCCCGAGCAGGAAAAACGCAGGATCTGGCAGGGTATAGCGTCCATGGTGAACTCTGTGGGTGTGGCCGATAGGTCACTGGACGAACTTAAGAAACGCTGGTACGACCTCCGAGGTCGTGCCAAAGAGAAGGTGGCTGAGAGGCTTGGAGAGTCCCTGGGCACTGGAGGGGGAGGACCTACAGTCCCTCCAAACACCCCCATGGAGGATCAAGTGGAAGACACGCTGGAGACTGAGGCATGCATCGGAGTGACTCGCCTGGACTCATCCCGCCCCACCCAAGACATCCAAGGTAAGTGGCATGCGACTGCAACCCTGTCCCCTAAGAATGGCCATGACCATATAGCATCCCATAATGTTCCATAGTCATGCCATCGTTGCACATCAGGTAATGCCCTAAAGCATTGTGGGACATGTAGTGTGGCCACAATGTCGAAGTACCACAATGCAGCCAGACAGGTTCCAAAGTACGCAAAGCCATAGGCAGTCAGGGAATGTCACCCAGCATGCATGTAGCAACTGCACGTGTGACAGATACATGCAACTAATGAACGTCCACTTCCCCTCACAGGTGGCGCAGACAGCAGCGACAGCGAGAGGCTGCAAATAGATGAGGAAGCACAGGAGGAGGAGGAGGTGCCGCCACATACACAGCCTCCAGCCCCTGCCGCAGCAACAACTCCTGCAGCCAGGTCCACCACCAGTGTGCCTCCTGCGTCTGGTGCAGCAACTACTGCCGCAGCCAGGCCCACTACTAGTGTGCCCCCAGCCTCTGCCGCTGCAACTACTGCTGCAGCCAGGCCCACTACTAGTGTGCCCCTAGCCCCTGCTGCACCAGCAACGCCTACCGTGACACCACCAGCAGCTGGTGCTTCAACATCAGGGCCCGCGACAGCGGCAACACAGCGGCCACCCACTGTGTCAGACCAACAGAGCAGGCGTGGCAGGTCTCGCCTGCAGACCAATGCACCTATCACTAGGAGGGGGAATGGACAGCGGCTGGCGAGAATGAGCATGGAACGACGCATGCTCCGTATACATCAGCTGCAGGCACGCCGGCAAGGTGCCATACAGCTTCAACTATACAACATTGGCCGCAATGTGGCCGGAGTGGGGGACCGGATGGACCGCATGACGGCAGCCATGGCAGGTGTGGAGGAGGGAATGGCCCGCATGACTGAAGCCATGGAGGCCAACACTGCTGCAATGACATCGCAGCGCAACGCAGCCCGCCGCCGCCACCGTCAGCTATTGACCCGGCTGACATCCTACACCAGGCCCAATTATGTAATAGGCAATACCACCTCACAGTTATCGCGCCGGTCACTTGCGCAGCAGCAGCAGCTCATCCAGTGCTGCGAGGATGTGGCCAGGGTCCTTGAGCACCTGACCACTGCTGTGACAGCACTTCACCCTGCTCTACCTGCCAATGTTGGGGGTGATGATGCAAGTGAGGGGACATAGAGTGTGAGCAGCCACTCTGCCTCACACGTAGGGGCACTCAGACGTAGCACCAGGCCCACTGCAGGAACACGTGCCTTGGATGAGGATGAGCCGCAGAGGTGCTTGGGTGGTACGCGCAGGAGGCGCACATGACTTCATAGGACTTGTACAGGCACAGGCTGAGTATAAGCCTGCCCTGTCCTTTCACACAACAGTATGCTGAAATACTGTTACCAATGACAAGATTTACACTGGTACCATTATTGTGAATGAAACAATAATATTTAATTTAGCATCACTCATTGGCGTTGTGTCAGTGTGATGTGGTTGCGACGTCTGTGGCCTTCAGCTGGGTTCTTCCCGCGTGCATGGCGTGCATGTGCAGGTGGCCGGTCGTCCCCTTCCAATTCACTGCCAGAGATGTCGACAGGTATCCGGCGCTTGGTAGCAATGTTGTGTAGGATAGCACACAC
The DNA here is from genome assembly GCF_964263255.1 of Lissotriton vulgaris. Taxonomy (NCBI): domain Eukaryota; kingdom Metazoa; phylum Chordata; class Amphibia; order Caudata; family Salamandridae; genus Lissotriton; species Lissotriton vulgaris. The sequence continues at coordinate 40,567 of NW_028243381.1, forward strand.
AGCCACAATGCGGCAGCTCACTTCAGGACTGTAGTACATGGCCCCACCTGTCTTGTGAATTATGCGGAATCTGCTCTTCAGTAGGCCAAAAGTTCTCTCTATGCAATTCCTTGTGCGTATGTGTGATATGTTGTAACGCCGTTGCTGTGGTGTAGCAGGGTTGAGGTATGGGGTGAGGAGGTATTCACGCAGGGCGAAGCCACTGTCACCTGAATGAGAGGAGCAGAGGGTGAGTGCCTGTGCAGCGCAGCTAGGTATTCGCAATGTGACATTGTGGGCAAAGTGTACTTACCAAGTAGGTGTCCTTTCCTGAAGTCTCCCCTGACCAGTCGTGTGTGGAGGCTGCTGTGCCGGAATATGAATGAGTCATGTGTACTCCCCGGGAACTGTGCCACTATGTCCGTGATGTATGTCTTTGCATTGCAGACCATCTGGATGTTGAGGGAGTGGTAGGACTTGCGATTGCGGTACATGTACTCCGTTGCAGCAGGTGGGCAGATGTGGACGTGGTACAGTCAATGCATCCTATCACGTGTGGGAAACGGACAACATTGTAGAATTGTAGCTTGGTCTCATCCAATTCCTGTTGGCTGGGGGGAAATTTGATGTGGTGGTGTAGCTGGGTCAGCATTGCGTCAAGGAAACTACGTAGGCAGCGGGACATGGTGGGCTGGGATATCCCCCCAGCTACCGCAACTATCCCCTGGAAGCTCCCAGAGGCCCGGAGGTGCAGGCTACACAATACCTGGACATGTGTTGGGACGGCATTGGTCCGCCTTGTTGGGTGCTGCATCAGGGGGTCAAGGTCCTGTATCAGCTTGATGATCATAGCCCCATTCAGCCGGTACTTTGCGTATATTTGCTCTCTGGTTTGGCCCAGCAGGGTGACCCGCTGGCGGAATATCGTTTCCTGGATTCTGCGTCTCCTCCTTGCTTCTCGCTGTAGCCTTAGCCACCTGACCACCATGTACATTCCTGGCATTGTGAGACTCCTTCTGCTGATGCTGCTTCCCCTTAAGTGTGTTTGGTCAGGCCTGCACCAGTTACTGATTGGCCAACGGATTTTCAATTTTTTTTTCTATGGGTTTGATGGTTACCACCTGCTTTGGGTTGTCCTTAAATTGCGCCTCGCAAAAAGCGATTTTGGGCTTTTCGCTATTAGCGATTTTTCATGAATACCGATTGCGAGTAATGTGCGATTTCGCTATTATTTTCGCAGAATCCGTGATTTCTCGCTATTTCCGATTCGCAAATGGTCTCCTGCCGGGATTCTGCGAATATTGATGCGATTTCGCAAATCTGTGTTTGCGAATTCGCAATTTTCATGGTGAATTCCGATTATGGGAATTGCGCCCGCTATAGCATTTTCGCAGCTATTGCGGGCGCAATTTTGGTTCATGAATCAGGCTGTAAGAATGTAATGTTAGGTGCCATATTGAATACTTCAGTATCAGACAGAAAGTGTATTTAGTAAACGAAGAATAGAATTAAGGGAGGGAAGAAGTACACAGTGCATTATTTAGCGGCTGAAGAGCAAAAATAAAAATGTATATCACTGCGTGGATAAAGGACCATGGGAGGGAAATTAGTTAATGGAGTTTGAGAAGGCAAAACCTATGTCTTTATTGTTATGTCTGACCAAAGAGGCATTGTTGTAGTGTTTGTCCCCACAGGATATAAGAACATAAGTTATTAGTTAGGAAGGCTGAAGCACTGCCCAATTTATAAGTCCCAAATTATTGTGAGGTGAAACACACAGTTTCCACCATTTAAACCTGGGCTCAAACCCTGGAAGGTATGACACATAAAAAACAGATGTAAATCGGAAAATTTGCCATGTATTTAGCACAAGTAAAACTGTCAAAAGGTCGAAACACAACTCAATAAAAACGTAAACCCAATTTCTGAAAAAAAGGAAAATGACACAAAAATGAGTCAAATGTAATACGGAGTACCAGGGATATGAATTGTTAAAGATTTGAGGTCTAAAGCTCCAGGAAAAGAAAAGTGCCTGTTGGACTTGACCCTCTCCCAGGGTCAACCCCAAACGTTTTACCTTCATCCTCCTATTTTTTCTGAATTCGCTTTTGTTGCCTTTAGGACTCAGTGCACTTTACTACTGTTAACCAATGCTAGTGTGCTTGTGCTCAGTTCCTAAAACATGGTAAAATTACCTTACAGCTGATTGGCATATTCAATTTACGTGTTAGTCCCTAATAAAGTGGTATACCATATACCATATACCCAGGGCCTGTAAATTATATGCTACTAGTGAGTCTGCAGCACTTAGTGTGCCACCTACTTAAGTAGCACCATAAAGGGCCTAGCTTTAAAGCCTGTAAGCAATTTTAAAATGCCAATTCGAATTGGCAATATAACCCAATTGCCAATCTTTCTAGTCTGCAATTAAGCAATTGGGCAGATATTCTTAAGTTTTACATGCCCTCGTAGTGAAAACACCTACAATCTTGTTTTACTACTGTGAGGAGTACCCGTCCGATAGGATAAGATTGGATTGCCTTATTACATTTAATAGAGGCTAACTTTTAATTGGGAACAGATAAGAATTAACATTTTCCTTCCCTATTTGATTCCTGCAGCGTCTTTCTGTGTCACATGACTGTGTGTAGTTGGCCGTTGGACTTTGTATATTCTTCCCTGACAGCCACACAGTAGAAGGATTAGATGTGCCTGGATGGACCGTCACGGACAGGATGTGGGCAGAGCAGGTCACAGCCCCACTTGCAAATCAATAAGTTATGTACTGCCTTCAAACAAAGAGCTTGAAAACACATCATTGTTTATGCAGCCAGGCTGGAGCTAGGGCAGGGGAGACAGGAAACTTCAAGCACTTCAGAAGGGAATTCTTCAGAAACATCTCCTTCAAAGAAGGCACCAGGTATAAAAATAGGACCTTCAGACCCTCTCTTCAGTTCACTTTCTGGATCTGAGGAGGGACACTCAGAGGAATGCCTGTCATTGTATCCTTCTGTGTACTTCAGAAGACTGCTTTTCTGCACCTGGAAGGAGTGCTTTGCTGCTTGAAGCCTGTCTTGAACCCTCAGATGTTTGCCCTGCTGCTTAAGCTCTGTTCCGCAATATATATTAAACAAAAAAAATCTACCATACATATTCAATAATCAAAATAGACTTGAAATACAGTTCCTTGAAGTCGATAGCTTCGTCTGGGGCTATCATGGCGATGTGAACAACAAATCCAAAGAGTTCTGGCTGGCCGAAGAATCGCGGGACAGCTATAGTACCGGGAAGACCCGCAAAACAATAACTTCAGGAATGTGGCGTGTCGGCAACCTCTTGATGAGACCTGTAGGGCCGTCATCTGCTGGCGTTGGTTCCGTAGGTCAGGGCGGGAGTCATCGGGCCCTTGAAGTCACATGCGCTGCAGATCGAACTCCTCGCAGTTGAAGACGGAAACACTGGCATCAGCAGGTGCCGGGGCTGTGGTGCAAAGTGCAGCGGTGTGGCATGCGGTGCCCTCGGGTGACGGTGCAGGCAGAAGCTTGGTGACGGTCATCCAGTTGCGTTGGTGAGACTTTGGCTGCAGTGCGAAGTGATGCAGTGCTTGTCATAGTGTTGGCAGGTCCCGATGCAAGCTGCATCGTCGTCGTTGCTGAAGCACTGTGGTTGGCTGATGAACTGGAGTTAATGGGACCGGCATTGGTGGGCCAAGGCTGCAGTGCGGGATGAGGATGGTTCATCATGTAACTTACGAGCAGTGTCCTCGAACAATGGTGCAAGCAGCAGCATCATTGTTGGCTTGGAGAGGCATTGTCAGGGATACCAGGGTGAAAGCACGAAGTGAGGCGTGCGGACTGTGGTGCCCACAGGTCGGGTTGCGGGTTAAGTGTGAGGGTTCATTTTTTAAACATTAAGTTGTTTGATCCTTGATTAGAATAGATCAGAAAAAGAAATAGTTATTAGTTTTAATCTTTTCTTAATGGTGATCCAGTATAAAATACACCATCTAATACAAAATACATGGGGACACTGTCATTGATACACAAAGAAAGGATTGGTTGGGAGAAATTAGCTGTGATATGTCAGAACCAATCGCGGTTAGTTATAGTGAAGAAGAAATTAGTGCCCTACTGTCTAAAACTCCATCACTACTAAGTGGTGATAAACCGGTGACACAAATTCCGAATGTAGACAAAATAGAAAATTGAAACAACTAAAGAAGAAGAATATAAGAACGCAATTACATGCACAGGTTTTGTCGGAACATCTAAAAATCAATACAATTCCCGTAGGTCTTCAGGTAAAAAATATCCCTGTAATTTTTATTACAGATAAAACATATTTGAATAGATTTGGGGAAGTGGGAACTAAATGTTCGATCGATTGATTGCCACTTTCTGTTGAAACAGCATTGAGATTAATGGAGAAGAATTGAGAGAAATCGAGGCATTAGAACCAGAAATATTGTGAGACACAACTATTAAAGATACAAAAAAACTGTTAGAAGCAGCGGAAAACACTATTGCTGATTTCACAAAAGTGGGTAGAGATATAAAAAATGTTAAGTTGGAGGAAGTCTATCCTTTTTTGAAAGATGATTTTTACTTAAACAACAATCCCAGCTCATTAAATCTACAATATAGAGGCAGATCGCGCAATAAATGTATTACCTTTTCTGATACCTCTTCTGACTCAGATCACGGGACGAGTAGTGGATACCACCCTTACCCACAGTATCCAAGAACTAGACCACGTTTTTTAGGCAGATGCAGGTTTCGACCACGGGGAGGGGGACCACGTTGGAGAGGGTACAATCAACAAGAGAACCTCTACCCTCCACAGGGCCTATATCAACAAGCGGAATTATATCAGAACCAGGAAGCGGATACTTTCCGCACACGGAAGAAGACGTACAGACATTAAACACTAACATTTTGGAATTGGTAAATAAAGTAGAAACCATTCCTATTTACAATCTATCTAATTATGTCCCCACTGAATCTGAACTATCACTGTTGTCAAAAGGACTTACATTTGTACCTGCAACATTACAGAATCCAGTAGATACAAAAACGTAACTACTGTATTTTCTCAGAAAAGTCGGGCTTAAGGCTTTTTTTATGGAGGGTGAAAGTATAGAACAGACCAACACAAGTGGGTTAAAAAATAAATCTAAATTTATACCTGAAAGCATACTCTTGCCACCGGAGATTTTAACTTTTGAAAATCAAGTCTTATGTGAGTTGGATGAGTTGCAGACTAGAAAGAACTTCTATAATGGTAATTGCAGTAAATCAGAGATGCTAGCCCTTAAAAATGTGTCATCAAATCCGGCAGTGACAATCAAACCGGCAGACAAAGGGGGTGGAATTGTCCTGTGGGATACATCTAAATATGATCTAGATGTAATGGGCCAATTATCTAATAGACTGCACTACACACCTTTGGAAATTAACCCTACACCACAATTAAAACAAGAAATCTTTGAAATTACGAAGAAGGGTCTAGATGAAGGTTGGTTATGTAAAAACTAATTTGACTTTTTAAATAGTGAACATAAGAAAATTCGGAACATCTCTGTTCTCTCAAAAGTTCACAAGTCCATGACTGATCCGCCGGTAGGCCAATTGTGTCCGCATGTGGCTCTATTCTAGAGCCACTTGCTAAATACGTGGACACTTTTTTAATTCCTCTGGTAAAGAACAACCGAGCATTTGTGAGAGACACTATGGATTTGATACCAAAGGTAGAAGGTTTATTATATAATCCAGAGAAACAACTTCTTACTACCTTCGATATCGAATAGTTATATAGGAACATACCCCAAGACGAAGCCTTGGTAGTGTTGGGATATGTTCTAGATTTACGAGACCGCCCGGATCAGGTTCCAACTGAATTCATAACATCATTAGCAACACTTTGTTTAAAGAATAATTTTTGTAATTTCAAAGACACTCTCTACTTGCAAATATCAGGAATGGCCATGGGCTTTAGTTTTTCTCAGAAAATAGCCAACTTGGTAATGTCACAATTCGAACAAAAATGGATATATAGCGACACCAACCCCTTTAAGAACCTGGTTAAAGTTTGGTGTCGCTATATAGACAACATCTTTATGATTTAGAATGAAGATGAGGCACTTTTAACTGATTTTTAGAATTGGTTAAATTGTAGAACTCATGAATTCAATTTCACTCTATCAAGTGATCGTAATAAAACTAATTTTCTGGATGTATATGTCCAACATGAGGGTGGACAATTACAAGTAAGTCTGTATACTAAACCTACAGACCAAAACACGTTATTACATTTTACGAGTACCCAACCCCGTACATTAAAAGAAAATTATCCATAGAGACAATTCCTCCGTGTCAGGAGGAATTGTAGCAATAAAGATTACTATTTTTCCAATGCGGAAAAATTGAAGGACAAGCTATTGCCACGGGGATACCCAAAAAGATTAGTTACTTTAACGCACGGAGTGTGCGTAGTGCCGGCTTCTACGCATTTTGCATAGCAGGCGTAGAATTCGGCACTACGCACCCTCCGCAGACGGAGCGTAGCTGGCCGCCACCCGCCTCCCTCCCGCCCTCCCTAAACACTTTAAATTAAACTTGTAAAAGAATTAAAAGGCACTTACCTTGCCCGCCGCTGCCCGCTACGTCCCCTGGGCTCGCTCTCTTCATTGCTGCCGTCTTGTGTACTAAGGCGCATGCGCGGGCAGCCGCGCATGCGCATTTCTCGTGCGAAATGCGCATGCGCGGCCGCCCGCGCATGCGCATTAGTACACAAGACGGCGGCGATGAAGAGAGGGTGCCCCGGAGACGCGGCGAGCAGCGGCGGGCAAGGTAAGTGCCTTTTAATTCTTTTACACGTTTAATTTAAAGTATTTAGGGAGGGCGGGAGGGAGGCCTGCGGTGCGTAGTGGGGCTACGCGGAGTGCGGAGGTGGGCGTAGTTTCTCGCCCACTTCACGTAGCTCCGCGAAGCCCCACTACGCCCACTACGCCCAGGGTTAGTTAAAGTGGCTCTTAAAAGAGCCTGGTATACCCCTAGGGAGACATTACTGGTACCTAAAACAAAATAGAGCAACGCACCACTTACATATGTCCTTACATTTGACCCACAAGCTAATAGAGTTAAAAAATTGATTCAAAAAAATTGGAAGCTGATAGAAAATTTAGGAATTCCTAAACCGCTCTTCGCTTTCAAAAAAGGTAAAAAGATGCGCCAACAATTGGTGAGAGCGGCAAGAAAATCAGAACCTCCACAAAGAGATCTCAGCGATCTATTGAAGCTGCCCCCTGTAGTTGGACATTACCGGTGTCAAAATTGCTTGGCATGTGAACTGACGAAACATTCTAAAGAGGTAGATATAAATTGCAAAACTCACTATCAAAGAACTTTCTCTAACTGTAATTCTAAAAATCTAGTATATTGTATTAAGTGCCGCTGGAACAAGTTTTATATAGGCCAGTCTACTCAAGCCATAAAAAAACGAATCTTACAGCATAAATCAAGGGTGAAATACAAAATACAGGGTGCCCCGTTGGTGAATCATTTCCAAACCAAAAATCATTCAGAAAAAGATATAGAATGGACAGTGTTTTGTACAGTGGGAAATGCGAACAGAGATGAGGTAGAGACTAAATTAAACCGACTGGAAGCGAGATTGATTGAAAAATACCAAACAGCGAGGACAGGTCTTAATGACAAAGATGAAATCTGTGCTTTACTTCAATGATTGTATTTGATGTATCTGACATAATTGTGAACTTGGAATGGTGATGTGTATCATCGTTCGTGAAATCAGGAAAGATTGTAAGAAGTGATGGCATCACATGGGGTTATACGGTTGTGTGGTTTTATTTGTAAAATGTTCACATTTTGTTATGTAGTTGTTTGGAGGATAACCGATAATTTGTGGTTCAGAAATTAGAGTTGCTAATGTTTAAGTTGCAACTAAGAATTGGTACAAACTGCCGAATATTGATTTAGAATAAAGGGAAAAGATGAGCCCTCTTTCTATTACTATAGTTATGCCAGTTAGAGATCACGTTGTCTTTAGTCTTTGAATTATTTTTATTTTAAATACTGGAGCATGAATGTTTATAGACATCTGCCCATGTTACAATAACTGCATTTAGGTAATTTACATACGTTTGGACTCCTAATGGTGATGTGTATCATCGTTTGAGGTATCTGTATAGAGCGGAATAAGTGATGACATCACTCGGGGATATAAGGTAGTTTGGTTGTAGTTTATTATTTAGTTGTTGGGAAGATGACCTTTGAATTGGGGTTGTTAGTGTAAAAATTAGCGACTGAGAATTGGTACTATCTTATAAATATCAATCTGAACATATGGGGAGTATATGAGCCTTCTTTCTATTGTTATAGTTTTGCCGGCTTTAGGTTACGGTGTTTTCCCTAGTCCTTTTTTTATTTTAAGTATTGAACGTGAAGATTAAGAGACTTGCTCTCACGTGACAGGTGGTATACTGGGGATCGGAATGGCGGCCCGGATTGCCGCAAAGTGATAACGCCCATATAAGGTACAACGTGATTTTCATCTTTTTGAAAAATTGAGGACATATACTTGTTGTATGTGGCATTTGCTCTAACTCGAGGTTGATAACTAGGTTGTAACTGTTAGTTTATCTTATTTGTAGAAACGCTTTAATTTATTTGTTTACGACCGACACTTGGAGTACAAAAGAAAGCGAGGCGGTCTCAGTTGAATAGACGCTGGGTAAGTGTGACAGAAAATTGGTCTTTATCTGCCGACATAGACGAGAGATCCATGGTATTGATTGCATTTTTGTTGTATTAATTTTGCAGCGGTCCCGATTGGTGGAAGCCTTGTAACAACAGACAGACTTGGAGTTGGAAAAGGCTTAGGATTTAATACGAAGATGGTACTGAATATAGTTCTTTCCTCCCTAGTTGTTATGTAGACGTGGGTGTGGAGTGAAAATTAAGTCGCCTTGATTTCCCGATTTTTTCGCTGGCTGTAGGTTATAGTATTAATTTATGTACAGCAACCTTAGTTTAATCTGGAGATATAGATACAGCCTTGTCTTCTCTTATAGTTTGGTGTTTTTTAACTTTTCTCACCTGAGGTGTGTAAATATAAACAATGCTGTATCACTTCGAGGAAGCTGAAATAAAATGTATTTGGGATAATAAAAATGTCTCCTTGTTTATTTGAACATGTGTATTTTTGAGTGTATATACTTAGATCAGTGTCCCAATTGTATGTATGTAAATATTGTATATATGGAAATATGTAAATATGATATGTTTGATTCTTTAGGTGGAACCTTGAACGACCTAGTCCTGATGAGGCCTGGAAATTAGAAAGGCTGAAACGCGTCAACACTTGAGTGGAAGGCACCATTTCAAAAATGTTGAATATGTGAATTAAATTCAAAAGGAGTATAAGAATACTAGAGGCTAATGATTTTACCTCCTATGCTCCTATTTTACGTATTGCGACCTTTTTGTAAGGAATGTATTTGGTTATACATGATTTAGAAGCATCCTTTGGTTATAATAATTAGGGCGTGGACTCTAAAAAGCTTCAAGGATATATTTGTTGTATATGTATTGATATAGTGTGTTGTTTGTATATTGTATATATATGAATATATGTATAATCTGTGTGTGTATATATATATGTGTTTAAAAAACAGAAAAAGATAAAGTTTTTTCAATTTTGCAAAAGATGGTCTAATAAATAGAAAAGAAATCTTTTTTGAAAAAAATCTTTTTCTGGGTTACCATTAGTTTGAAGAGACTTAAAGAAGCGTTGATTTGTTCTGGAAGAGAGTAAACTCAAATAGGTAGAGATAATTAATTGTATCTTTATCCTTTAAATGCTTACACTATCTTTCCCTAGGTATCATATTTAGTTATTCTTGTATCCCTACCCAGATGCCGTGTGGTTAATTGGGTTCCCCCTGTAGTATATATCACAGGTCGGGTTGCAAGCAGCGGCTTGGTGACGGCATCAGGTGGGATCGTCGGCGAGACCAGGGTTGCAGTGCAAAGTTCAGCGGAGCCCTCTGCGGTGGCTTTAGGACACAGAGTCGGCAGCGGCATCGTTTACGGCATCATGCTGTTTTTCTTCTGTTGCAGCACTAAACACAGAGTCCCCAGTGCTAGTAACAGATGAGCTTGAAGTTTTTGCTATTCCTGAGACTTCTTGAAAAGGGGACAAGCTCTACCTCAAGCCCTTGGAAAGACTCACCAAAAGGAAGTTGACGAAAGTTCAGTCCGGTCCTTTCCCTGCCCAAGAGAGAAGCAGCCACTGCAGGCCAACACTGGAAAGCATACGCCAAAGTGGTAGTCTCTCCTCTAAGCTTCTCCGGCTCTTCTTCTTGGCAGTCGTCTTGGTTCTAAAAGAGTTTTGAAGTTCTGGGGTCTGGGGCCTAATATTTATACTCCTAATTCCTTTGTCTTGTCAGGCAGAGACTGTCTGTGCTTAGTCCAAACCAGTTTGGTCCTCTCTGCCCCAGCTTCCTTGCAGGAGGTAGAAACAGCATTGTTTACAGTAGACCAGGCCATTCAGGTGCAAACAAATCTCCTCCCACTACTCGAAATGCAGTCCTGGTCTATTCAGCCCAGCCCTGACTCATCCAGACTCTCTGGAGCCCCTGCACAATCCCAGCCCCTGGCACTTCAAAGCCAGACAGTCAATACACATCCTAACAGAGGCACACAGGATGGCTAAGCAAGAAAATACCTAGGGCCTGATTCACAGAAATAATTTAAGACAAAATCCTAAACTACCATTTACTCATTTTGGTATTCACAGAAGGCACTTACTCATTTTGGTATTCACAGAAGGCACATACTCATTGATGAGTAAGTGCCTTCTGTGAATACCAAAATAAGTAAGTGCCTTCTGTGAATACCAAAATGGTAGTAAGTTTAGGATTTTGTCTTAAGTTAGTTCTGTCAATCTGGCCCCTACTTTCTAAAAGTTGTATTTTCAAACACAGAATGTAAAAATCACCTTTACTAAAATATGCATCTTTAGATTCTGAGCTCAGTCATACTAAACTTTATTTTCCTGTCTGGTCCCAATGGTAAGTTATATTTATAAGATTTTGTAACTTAACTTCCATGCTTTCCTATGAGCGAGATAGCCTTTCCATAATGAAAAACAAAATTGTCAGTATTTCACTATCAGGACATGCCACACACATCGGGTCATGTCCTTTTTTTAAAATAAAGTTTTTATTGATAACAAAAACAGAGACATACCAAATATGCCACAATGCACACAGTATATCAAGTCTAACACAGTGGGGCAATGCTAATATCATGAAGCATACTATGTCAATATCATCAACGTACAAGGCACACCAATAATGCGCACAGTGCAGTATAATGATGTAAGTGGCAAGCGCACAGTGCTACTATAGAAGCAACAAAAAGGACGAACATCAGCCAAGGGTTTACACTCAGATCATCAACAGGAAGCATACCATACTAGCCGCACTTCTGTGCTATAGTTCAAGGGGATCAGCACGATTTGAGTCACCTGCATTGGTAGCTAAATAACCCTGGTATAGACCCCAGAAGTTTTTGGGTCAGTTGATGGGTGGTAATAACTTGCTATAGTGTTCTGTTTGTGTACAACCATACATCATGTCATGTGTCCAGCCCATTACAGTGGGAGTCGGGCCACATGCCCAGCAGATCGCAACCCTGCGCCTAGCCATGAGGAGCCCCATATCTATCAGTCGTCTGATTCCCTTAGGCAAGTGTTTGGAATATCCCAAAACTGCGAGCATAGGGTCTGGATCAAGCTTGGTGTCCATGATTTCCCCCAGTGTTTTAAAAATCAATGCCCAAAAGGTCGTTATCCCAGGGCACGACCAGGTCAGCTGGAAAAAATCGGCAGGGTACAGTCCACAGCGTTTGCACACTGCTGAGTCTTGCAAGCCATACCTGCAAAGCCACCTCGGAGTATAATACATCCTGTTTAAACATTTAAAATGTATAAACCTGTGTCACCCATTTAGTGAAATGCGTTTCTTACTCTACCAGCAATACTTCCAAGTGGGATCGTCAATAGGTTGGCCCAGGTCTGCCTGCAATGCCAAACTTAGCTTTTCTATAATGGCTGGCTCTGTAGCCCTGCGCTGTGCTATAAATCTTTGACACCATTCTTGCTGGCGATAAAGCCTTAATGACATATGAGAGTGGAGCAGCTTCTGGCGGCTCGTCCAGCCTGCTGCCTAGGAGCTCACTCAAGGCATGCCTCACTCTATCGAAGTGGAATTGGGTGAATGGGGTGATTGACTGAGCGTTATGTGCGGCGTCACCCCTCGATATCACCTTACCCTCAACAAATAACTCTTCTATAGTGTGGATCTTTATGGCGTTAAGGGCTCCAACAACCCTTCCTTTTCTGCATGGGGGCAACCAGTGGCACCACTCCAGCGGTATTTTATGGGAGTATAGCAGGACGCCCACTTGAATTTTCAACAGGTGATATCAGGCATGCTTTGTCACGTTAATGGAATTAAGGATGCCAGTTCTGCGATCAGAGGCCTTAAACAAAAGTGCCGGCAGTAGGGTAGGAGCTGCCACTGTGTTCTTTATGTGAAAATATGGAGCGTGTGTGGGGCCGTGCATCCAGTGGTGCACGTGAGCTCCTTGCGCTGCTCTGTTGTATAATTCTAAACCTGGAGCACCAAGCCTACCCAAACTGTATGGTAACGTGAGAATTTCCCATTTAAAACACGCGTGTTTCCCAACCCAGGCCAGCCGCACCATCAGCACTGTCAGTAACTGAAAAAAGGACCTCAGGAGGACAATGGGGATGCCAGTGAATAATAATAAAAACCGTGGGAGTACTACCATTTTCATGATTGAAAC